>NW_026526654.1:14921847-15101224 GCF_024362965.1 Panthera pardus | reverse complement strand
ATTATTCACGCACACATGCTAAGAATGATAAATGTACGGTCCAGCTTTCATTTCTTAAGCAGTCACGTTACTGACTCGAAACTTTTAAAGAGCCATGTTTAGAATTACAAGGATTTAAACTGGATCAAAGTTGAATGTGTCTGAACATTTTAAACATACTTCAACTGATTTAAATAACTACTTTCCCCTATAAAATGAGCCTAAGTATTAAAAATGTGCCTTGAAGCTTCTATGGGCCCAAATACTGATTTAATCTAATGGACGGGAGTTCCATTAAAAAAAAAAAAAAAATCTTGATTACTCTTCTTCCATTTGTGCCTTTAAACACAGAGAAGTTTGTGGGGCTGCTGAGATCCATCCTAAGGCACATTCTATAGATAAACAGAGGACTTTGTTCACTGGATCTTTTCATTCAGAGCCTTTCATGAGCTGTGAATTCCTTCTAAAAGCACCTATCAGCATGAATAAACTGATAAAAGCAAATGTGTGAAATGCCTTTCACTTAACTAACAGGCATGACTCCAAATTCTAGAACTCCCACTGCTTTCTCTGAAACCCTAACCCATGATGATGGGTAACATGAATTCATGGAAAGTCCTTCACTAATGTTACAAGATCTTTGGCTATTGTGAAGTGATAGCTAATGGAAAGCTTTGTCAGGCATAATCCATTCCTGTACAGTCTTTGGGATTATCTCTCGTGACTATGGTATTTCATTTTGTACAGAGAGTCAGATTAATAAATCGGCTCAGCCTTCCAAGAACATTCATTTCATTCATTCATTCAGTGGCTGCCACCCTGGGACATAAGGAGGTGATAAGTTATGCCCTTTGCCTTCAAAGTCCAGTAAAGAAACCAGGCCCAGAGCCAGATTTATCTTTTAAAAAGGAGGGTGGGGGGCGGGGAATGTAGGAAAAGCCTATAGAACTGTAGGGAGATGTGGGCAAATCACACCAGTGCCATTTCTCAATTGATGGGCCAAGATGACAAAAATATTAGTAAAGACACAGGAACTTATAAAAGTCTAACTGGAATGAACTCCCCGCCCCCCCAATGTCGCACAGAGAGCACACATTTTTCTCAAGCATACGTGGAATGTTTAAGTCCCACACATTCCTTCACAGGTCAAAATTTTCAAAGGAATTAGATCACAAAGAAAAACGAGGTAATAGTAACACAAACAGTTACTATTGGAAATCTAAGACACTTCTAAATTGATAAAAACAATGGAAATGAAAAAAAGTGTTTGTAACCAACAATCAAAACCCATTTAAACACTTGCAAGTTTCAGCAAGAGAGCATTTCAAAGAATATTAGACTTTAAATTACTACAACAGAAATGATAGGATAGCTTAACTAAACAAGTTAGAAACCGTATAACAGAATCAATCCAAACATTTTAAGAAAATGAGATAATGCAGAATAAGAAATATGCAATACAGAATTGACAAAACCAAAAATAGGTTCTTCAAGCAAATAAGACAGACAATCTTCTGGTGAGAATGGTAACTATCAACAAAGAAGGCAGAAACATTCCATTCTATGAATGAAAAGGGAGATACACTCCGAGAAAGGATTGAGAGAACATTATGAGCAAATCTAGATTTTTCTAATAACTTGTCTACTTTCCAATTTATTGATATAATTTTCAAAACAGATTCAAGGAGAAATAAAAAGCCCAAAGAGTTCTAATTTATTAAAAAAAAAAAAAAAGACTTTTAGAAGTAGTTTAGAAACCTTCCACAAGAGCAACACTTGGACCAAATGGTTTCATAGGATTTTTCCATGCGATTCCACTTTTATATACAAACTCATCAGAAACTAGAGAAAAATCGCTCTTCAATTTGTACCCTGAGGCTTGTATAATATTGATCCCAAAGCAGACAGAGGGCATGGCAGGAGATCAGAACAATCTCACTTAGCAACTTGGAGACAAAATTCCTAAATGATGTATTAGCAAAACCAAATGGAGTCTTGAAATCTCTCTCTCTTACACACACCCACACCTCCCCCCCCCCCCACCAAGCTCATTTTATATCGGGAAAGGAGAGAAATTTGAATAGTGAGAATTTGTAGGTATAATTCACCACATTAAAAGATCACAGTGCCACATACCCATCTCAATAGATGCAGAAAATGTATCGATTACCTCCACTCAGGATACAAAAATGTCACCCAGAGAGATGAGATTCCTTAACATTACAAAGGTACCTATGAAAAACCTAGAGCAAATTTAATTCCTAATGAGAAACATTCTGAAGCATTCTCTTCAGAAATCGATCTGGAGTAAAAATTAAGACTTCTGGGGGCCCCTGGGTGGCTCAGTCCATTTAAGTGTCTGACTTTGGCTCAGGTCATGATCTCACAGTTGGTGAGTTTGAGCCCCCCATCGGGCTCTGTGCTGACAGCTCAGAGCCTGGAGCCTGCTTCAGATTCTGTGTCTCCCTCTCGCTCTCTGCCCCTCCCTTGTTCACACTCTGTCTCTCTCTCAAAACTAACAAACATTTAAAAAATTAATACTTCCGTACATGAAGTTTTGGAGTATACGGGCCAAAGGAAATACCAGCACACTGTTGACGGAAGGAGAATTGAGTCCAACCGCCTTGGAATAGGATTTGACAATAACTTGACATTTACTGAATCTACCACCCAGCAAGTTCTCAGGTGTATGTAGAACCTAGAGAAACTCTTGAACATGTGTAGAAGTAGACAGGTACAAGACTTTTTCTTTGCTATCAAAAACAACCATAGAGAGAAAACAATCCAGATGATTTTCGACAACACAACGGATAAACTGGAGTATGTTCACAGAGTAAGAAGTATCACATAACAAAGTCGTTTACCATCATTTTTCTCCCCCTGGAAGTTCTAGCCCTGACCTGTAGGTACGGAGCCACCAAAGATTCTTCGTAGGAAGCCCTGATCCTTGCTAATCAAAGCGTGGGCCAAGAGTAGCAGCATAGGATCAGCTGGGAACTTCATAAAAATGCAAACCTCTGGCCCCATCTCGAACTTACCGGGTCACAGTCTGTATTTTAACAAGACTTGCATGCACATTAGAATTTGACAAGGATTGTCCCTCAGTAGTATTCACTGTTCAGCAGAGCATCAGCTAGTTAGACCCTCTATTGCATCCAAGTATTGTGTTCGGCCATTCTAGCATTTTTCATTCCAACGTGCATGAATGTGAGGCACACTCTCCTACTTCCTTACTGCCAGGAATACACACACCCAAAGAGCACACAGACTCGCGTTTATTTACACGCTTATATGCACACTTGCACAAGTTATGGGACCCTGTGTGACCAAATGGAAGTTTTTCATGCTTTTCCTAATGTGAGTTTTACAGTGTTCATAGAATTACGCGCATAATCATTTTATTCTCATCTTGTGCTTTAATGTATCCCTGCGATGATTAGCGATCACGGCTCCTTGTAGCAATACAAAATAGGTGTTAATACGAAGTTTCTGTGTCATATCACATTTCAAGAAATTGGAGAGCTTAGACCACCTGAACTCTGATTACCTTTCACACTTTTGCTTGGAACAGAGCACAGTTCCTTCCTATTGGTTAGGCTGCACCTGGTCATTGAGTTGATTTCAGGAGGACTAGTTTGGACGTTAATGCAGGCACATTTTGAAAAGGGCCAGTAATATTCCTCTTATAAATTCTACTATGCTACATAATGCCTTTTTTTCCCCATCCTGAAATAAGTTTCATGATTTACTACATATATATATACACACACACACATATAAACCTTTATATATATATGTATACATATATATGTATATATATATATACACATATATATGTGTATATATATATATACACATATATATGTGTATATATATATATACATATATATGTGTATATATATATACACATATATATGTGTATATATATACATATATATACGTGTATATATATATGTATATATATATATATACTCTTAAAAACCTGTGAAATGTTTACATTCTACATAGGAACATGGTGGCCACAGCAGTTACAAATCCCAGTCGATACAGGTGTCTTAGACTCGGACCCCATGAATGCCGCTGCTGTGCCTAAGACAGATGGCAAAAAGCTCCGGATAAAGTTTTGGACCCAAAAATACAAACACACCTCAACTTACAGGAGACACCCATTCCTAGAAAACCCACTATTCGTATTAAAGCTTCATCCAAAATGAAATGTGGGGCCGCCTGGGTGGCTCAGTGGGTTGAACATCTGACTCGGTCTCGGCTCAGGTCTTAATCTCAGGGTTGTGAGCTTGAGCCCCACACTAGGCTCCAGGACCAGCACGGAAAAGCAAACAAATAAGACAGGAAAGATTTAATTCTGTTTTTAAAAATAAGTAGTAAATAAGATGTAAAACCGTTAACTTCTAGGCTTAGATAATTTTAAGTTTCTGTTTTTCCTTAATCTGGAAGAGTACCCAGTAAGACATTAGAAATCTACAAAACCCTGGGTAATTTTTTGTTCTGTAATAGAGATCTGACCTTTGCAAGATGTCTAATATCTTTGGCCTCTATTCAATGATCTCAGTCCCCAGTTCACTGTGACAAAAATTGTCCCCACAAATTTGCCCAGAAGAGAAATCCTCCAGGAGGCGGTAATGCCCCATTGAGACCGCGGTTTTAAACTGGCTTCCTGGGGAAGTCACCCACATTGACCCCCCGCACTGCTTTTGAGATTAGCCAACTCTCTCTGTGCCTGGAATGTCATAAATGGATATTTACCCTTCATCACTTCTGTATTTCCTCTTCTCCAAACACAATGGTTCCTACCAATGTGTTTGGTTCCTACTGGCTAGCAAGGGCCAATTATTAAATACAGAAATCTTGCAAGCCAATTGAAATCATGCTAGTAGTTTAAATCAACCACGATGGGAATATTTATACAACAGAAATTGACAAATGCTACAAATCAGGGCTCATTTTGTGGGGAAAGGGACCAGTTGGTAAATATTTAACAGATTTTATATGAAGGACCTTTGGCAGCATCCCCTTCTTCTCAGTTTTACAGATTCAAGTTCCCTTCCTTGTAGCACATTTTTTTTTTCTCTTTTGACTGGTAGTGTTGAATGGAATTACTCCTGTACAACCCACATTATTTTTCCAGTAAATTATGTAGAGCCCTACTTGGCCTCTGTGATCAAAACACTTGCCCTTAATGTCAAGGTACAAAAATTACCTGTTGTTCACTTTCTTTTTTAATGCACTCTTTAAAATCTACTGGTAACAACAACAACAAATGTCCGCAGGGCTCTAGTCTCGTTGCTGGGGCGGGGGGGGGGGGGGGGGGGGGGGGGACTTTTTAAATCTGTAAGTAGTGATGAGGCATTTTTGGTAAAGGTAAAACTCGTACAGATATTGGGGAAGGTAGATAGAATGGAGAAGCTGGAATGATCTCTCCTTCAAGCTGGGCCCTACATGCTGGGTTCGAGCCCCCTGTGGTTGGTGGAGAGAGGTCGCCTGCCAATGGAGCTGCTCAGACAGAGGATGGGACTTTGAACCCACAGAGCTAACAGGACAGAGGCTGTAAGTTTGGCTCGGAGGCTTGGAGACTACTTGAGATCACGCCCAGAAATCCACACTCTGAGAAAACTAGGACACAGCTGCCCCCTACCTCGAACACTGGAATTGCCTTGATTGGGGGCAGGGAGGGTGTGGGCAGCGAGGCCCTTCCCGAAGGTGGGGAAAGCAGTAAAATAGGCAAGTGAGAACAGGAGAAGCGGAAGGAAGGAACGTGGCTGCGTCCTGGGACTGAATCGGCAGGTCTGCTGGCATCTCCTTGATGAGACTTCTCGGGGCTTCTTGAAATAACCATAGGTCACTTTAAATTTTTTTTTAAGTTTATTTATTTATTTATTTATTTATTTATTTATTTAGAGACAGCAAAAGCAGGAGCAGGGGAGGGGCAGAGAGAGAGGGAGGGAGGGAGAGAATCCCAAGCAGGCTCTGAGCTGTCAGTGCAGAGCCCAACGTGGGGCTCGAATCCACCAACCGAGGGATCATGACCTGAGCCGACCTGAAGAGTTGGATGCTTAACCGACCGCGCCACCCAGGCGCTCCCAGAAGTTACTTTAAAAAGCAGAAACGCTAAGCGGGATGGAAGCTGCTAATTCGGCAAACATCTGGGCTGCCCTTCAAGGAGGAACACCCTTTGCGGGAACTACCGGTAAGCAGCCGTGACACTGAAAGTTACTATTAGACCAGGGATTCCCTAACTCGAATAGACATAACGGTCTCTTGGGGAACTTCATGAAGATGCAGATTCCCGAGGGGCACCTGGGCGGCTCGACCACTTAAATGGCCGACTCGTGATTTCAGCTCAGGTCATGATCTTGTGGTTTGTGGGACTGAGCGCCACGTGGGGCTCTGCACGGACAGCAGGGATCCTGCTTAGAATTCTCTCTCTGCCCCTCTCTTGCTCAGATTCACCCTCGTCCCTCTCTCCCTCCCTCCCTCCCTCCCCTCTCTCTCTCACACACACACACACAATAAATAAACCTAAAAAAAAAAAAAAAAATGATTCAGGTTCCCAAGCCCAACCAGGCTTTAGACTGGAGGTGGGGCAGTGTGCAAAGCCGAAGTTTTAATGGTCACTCCTCTAACGCAGATTGCTCCAAACATACCAGGTAACCCTTTGCTTTTCTTTCTGAGCAGAGAAAACAAGTTGCTTCTATTTAATGAAGAAATTCACCTTCACATGATCTAGTCAGCGTTGTACATTAATCCCTATACTTCCCAATTGCTCTTCTCAAAGAATTCGTAATCTTCCTGAAGAATATCCTTTAAGATGACATATGTAAAACCTTTAAAAATCTAATTTAATCAAAGGGAAATATCACACCATAGGAGGGACTAGCGTCTGTTCAATCAACAAAATGTTACAAATTACTTCCATTCGTAATCAGTAAACCAACAAATCCATTATGGCCAGATTAGCTAATAAGGAATATAATGAGCTAAATTCTTCACTATTTTGAAGGGCGTAATAATTCAGATAGACTAGAATGTGACAACGATGATCTAAGCATGAGTTTCCTCTCTGCATTCCTCGGTCTTACACCCAAAACCCACAACCTCACCTTCAAATTCTGTCTACAGGACAGTGACCTACTCTAATGAAAATGTCCCAAAATGCGATTTCTTTTTCATCTAGAACCGAACGATAATTTGTGCGGTCATTCATTCCCCCACTGCATAGATCCTTTCTGGCAAGATTTCAAAAACAATAATGGCAAATGTAGAGGAGCGAAGCACAGACATTACTGAACTTGCAGCACAGAACAAAATATACCAACGTCCAAAGTTTGTTGGTCTCGCAAAAAACAAGACAAAAAAAAAAAAAAAAAAGGACAAAGATCCCTCGATACCAAATATGAAGTCCCGATTCTCAATTCTGCTTTTTAATTCCCCACATCTAATTATTTCCAAGAAAAGCGGATTTCCCCACCACCACCCTGCTTCATTTAAGGCAGATATATTTTTTTTAATTTTTTAATGTTTATTTTTGGAGGAGAGAGAGAGAGAGAGAGAGAGAGAGAGAGCATGATAGGAGTGAGCATGAGGGGTTATGTGGGTTTGGGGAGAGAAGGGCAAAAAAATTATGTAATTAACATGGTGTTCAACTAACGGCCCATAGGACATTCAACCATAGGATGCCGTGGACGTGTCAGTCTAGAAAACTGTAAGAGGCATCCTTTTTATGCCTCAAGAGGTCATTGGTCCTGAAGACGACGAGCACTGGGTTACTCATTGACCGACTTGGCAAATGTGAGCATTTAATACTGCACTTCTAATACGAGAATGGTTTTTATGAAGTTACAATACAAACAGTCACATGATACCACGTTAGGCAAAGTCTCTTTCTAAACCAAAAAGAAAGCAGCACTTCCAGACAATGCATTTAATTCATGTGTTCCTCAAAGGAGGAGGCATGTAGGTACAAATTACGCCAGTATTAACGATTTTCTTCCCTTGCAAATATAAATAGTACCTCTAAGCGGGGTTTTTTTTTTAATTGATATTTTCATATAATATTTTTCCTCTTTACCATATCCCTTTAGCCCGGGGAAAATTTTATGGAGAAAAAACAAAGAGAAAAATTAAATTAAGAGGGTGACAGCCTGCCAGGTTTCATATTAACAAAAACAGTGAAGCATTTTCCTAGCAAAGTCTAGTAGATGCATTTGGTATTTCCCTCATTCCAGGAAAAGGAACAGCATTTTCTCAGAGGCATGTTATAATAGCAACGTGCGCAAAATTAACTTGACCATAGCACGAGATCTCTCCAGACCGAACTGGTGCCTGTTTTGCTAAAATTCTTATAGGTGATGGTCTTCCACTTTCCCTAGTTTAAGTTTTTCTTTTTCTTGACGTGAAACAAAACTTTCAAAGAAACCCTCCACAGTTCCAGCGCCCTGGGGATATGCGAAGTGGGAGAACAGTGGTCCCGGCTTCCTAGGAGCTCACTGTCCAGCGGAAGGAAACAGATGCACACGCAACTGGCGAGGGCAGAGAAAGGACAGAGGGGCTTCTGTAGAAACAGACATTTTCCTGGAAATATTTCTGTCTTATGGCATCAGAAACCTCTGCGTCTGGATGCATCATAAAAGGGAGAGGTGGGTTTCACCAGATGATGGTACATGAACAGGACTTCCTAGCCAAAGGAAACACGAGGAGGAAAGGCACACACGTGCCAGCACAATGGGCTGAGTTGGATAAATTAGGATGTAAGGGTGTAAATGATGAGGAAAGAGATCTTAGAATTCGTGACGGCAACAGTAGGTCATAGAGATCCCCAAAAACACATTTAGAAGTTGGAAATTTATCCTGTAGGTTACGAAAAGGCATGGCTTATGGAAGAGTTTTATGGAGAAAATGGAATGGATAGGAAGGATTCCCTGGCACGAAGGGCTGAACTATGAGTTAGGGGGAGGTGCAGGGAGGGAAAAGATGGAGTGGGATGGTCAGGGATGTCCTAAGACTCAAGGACAGGCGGAGCTCACAGTGACATCAGGCTGCCTGTTGAAAGTGATCACTGATAGAAATTAAAGGAAGGAAGGAGCTTCGATATTTTGGGTTTCAACCTGTCCCTAGGCCCCAATAACTATAGCAAATAAATCTTTTCCTCTTATTAGTGTCAAGATGACTGCAGTAAATCAATATGGACATATTTGAGTGGGGGGGAAGAAGTCTTTCCTAAAAGGAGTGAAAGTGAGGGAGGGTTCATCAAAGCTGATGAGGCCAAACAGGAAGTGTGGTAATAGAAAGAGGAAGGAGATTTGTAATGTATCTTGCAGGTGTCATTCGACTTGGTGATCAACAGGGGAGAGCCGGAAATGAGGAGTCAAAGGTGACTCTGAGGGTCCCAGCTTGGTGACTGGGTACAAAGCTATATCCACAGGTGCCTATAGCTAGACAGAACCCAATTCTAACTCTTCAGCTTAACAGAAGAGAAGTCACATATAGAACAGTATATAAATAAATATATACTGTTGATATATACTTCAAAAATAATACTTTTCCTTAAAGAGTCCAGTCCCATAACTTATATGATCTCCTCCTACCTAAAGCCCACATGTCTTCCATTGCCCTTTGTGTGGAGACCCAAATCCTTGAAGTGGTCCACGCGATATTAATGGCCTCACCCTCATTTCTTTAGCCTCACCATCCTGCCCCTTCCTCTCTCAACTCCAGCATCGTTGATCTTTCATCGTTTTTCACTTCGCTGATTCCTCTGCCATGAACTCACCAGCACCACCTACTGCAAACATTGAACCCACTCCCCCAAGAACATGAACTCATCCATTTTTCTCCTCCCCCAATCACTTTCGTAGAAAACCCTTCCTTGACTGCCCTGCTAGGTTCCTTGGAAATACGTTTTCACAGAACCACCTAACTCTCCTCGGAAGCAACTTTTAAAGTTTGCGGCTACACATTCAACAGTGATGTTATGTCGCATCAGGCTACACCTCGGGAGAACAGAGCTGCATCTGTTTTGCTGTCCACTTCATCCGCCAGCATCTAACACGGGAGCCTCCCTGAAACTCCTGAGTAAACAGAGAATCCGTGAAAAAACTGAGGGTCTCCTAGTTGACATGAGCCGAGCCTTGCCATTTGGGGGAAAGCTTTCCCCAGCTCAACTTCCCTCCACCATATTAGACCAAGAAAGCAGCACCGGCTCCTTCCTGGCCTGACTGGGGCTTGGCTGTGTTACAAGAGACACTTTGGGAGCTGTCACTGGTTGCCGTCTCTGCTGTCCAGAAGGAAGAGTGCCAGCTTCAGGTTGCCAGCTCTGATTAAATTCTTTTTTATTCTGGATTTCCCTCTGATAGAGAAAGGGGGAAGGGGGTTTGCCGGTTCATTCTCGTACTGTGGGAAGTGAAAATAAATACAGTTTTAATTTATTAGAGATCGTGTCTACCAACCAGCACTCAGAACTCAAGAGACATTGTCTCATTAAAACAGAACAACGTAGTTTCAGGAGAATCCATCACTCTTTCCGACTTCATTTGGCTCCTACCATGACCACACAGGTTTTCAAAACTCCAGTGTTCTGGTTTCCAAAACCTACTTGGAAACTCCATCCGAGTCCTCCCCCCTGCCAGAGGTTCCAACTCTCAGTTTGAGAATTAAGGCATGAAACACATGGAAATACAATGTTCCAATCCATCTAATTAATGCATTAAGTCCCTCATTTGCATAGTACAAATTTCCCTTTATGCTTTCAGTTGCTTGGCAATTGCCTGCCTCAAGAAAATATATTAGCAGTTAAAACGCAGCTTAACAATAAGAGAAACAAAGACATCAGCCCTAGTTCCAAGAGCATATTTCAGAAGGGAAAGGGAAAATCCATCATGTAAAAGGATTTCAAATCCTAAAGTGGCTGAACCATTCAATTTTGAGGAATAATTTAACCGTAGTAAGTAAAGTAACATATCACTCTGGCAGGCAGAACGGGTGTCAGTTAAAGTCTGTACAGCAGATGCTCCCCGCAAACCTCGTAGCGTCTCCCCAAACGTATCTTTGCTATAACAGGGGACAGAGATTGAAAGCACCGCCCCCCCCCCCCTCTTTACAAGAGGACAAACAGATCAGATTCCAGAATTGCATGAGCCTGACGGTGGTGCTCACATTAGAACCAAAGTGCTCCCCCAAAGAAAGAAGGTTTTAAACCAAACTTACAACACCCCGAACCAACAAAGCACCATAAACCGTACTGAATCATTGGAAACAGGCAGAGGGAGCTTCAACTTTGATCCTGAATTAATCCCAGCTTGTGTAAAAATGCCATGTGCTCCACAGCCTTCTGGGGAGGGGCGGGGCTAGGAGAGGTCTGCGCATGCTCTCCCGGGACGCAGACCTTTGTGTTAGCGCACGGATGCCCACGCCTGTAGTTCTCCGTCCTCCTGAATGTGTGCAAGAGAGCTCCCCAGAGGTCAAGGCAGAAGGAGCAGCATGACCGTTCTCTAATTCAAATGTTAAAGAACAATAAACGTGAATTCGAGTTGAGATACATAAGAGACATATTCCACCGCCCACGATAAAGTACTATCCAGCTCAGGGAACACCCAAAAGAACGTTTCAAAACGTGGGTTCGAGCTCGTTGGACGGTTGAAAGGCCACCTCAACGAATATCTCAACGTTCTCACGTGTATCATCAAGACGTAAAAACACGTTAATGTTACTTCTTTCACCGCAATTTTAGAATACCTAGCGCTAAAGAAACAAGTTAGGGAGGGAGCCAAACCGTAAGAGACCCTTAAAAACTGAGAATAAACTGAGGGCTGATGGGGAGCAGGGGAGGGGAGGGTCGGTGATGGGCATTGAGGAGGGCACCTGTGGGGAGGAGCGCTGGGTGTTGTGTGGAAACCAATTTGACAATAAAGTTCATATTTAAAAAAAAAAAATGGAATACCTAGTACTGTACTTTTTAGTAGTACGTTAAAATATAACAGAGACTTTATCAAGTTACTATTGCTACTTAAACTTTGGGAAGTGGGAACTTATCTTCTTTTTTCAGAGGAGTGCATTGGGCTTGGAACTGGAGTCATCACCTGTCCAAGATAGGAAAAGAGAAAGTTGAAGACACGTGACAAAATCAGATTTGGGGATTCCAAATCCCGTGAGAAATGGAAGTTATGAGGACCCACAACAAGAAAAATATACTAACCAACCAAGCCAAAACAGACAAAATTTAAAAAAAGACGAAGGAATCAAACTGCAGGAATATTAGTCATTGGTTTCCAACCAGCTACCCTAGTTTGAAAGCATCAGATTTGGAGCCAAGTAGTTGGACGGCACCTAATAAATTCTCTTCAACAGAGGAACGTGCGGTTGGAACCCAAGATGGCGTATGAGTTGGGATGGCCATAGGGGACGGCTCCCCGCTGCTCAGGCAGGCAGCGATCTGTCTGAGGAACAGCTCTCCGTGAGGCTTGCCCACCCTACGTTCCCCAGACTCCAGTTTCAGAGTCCTCAACTTTCTCCGGTTTGCACCTTTCAGCAGTCCCCGAGACCTTGAGGGAATCTCCCATAGCTTCGTGATTTCCACACCCACCAATGATTTGGGGACACCCTTAAATTTTCTCCTGTGCCACAGCCTCTCAGCCGCCCCGGATGCCATCACTGGAAACTGACTTCATCAATCCCTATTCAAACCCCCTCAAACACCTGATGGAAAAATTCAACCTCCTTGGTCTGTCACAGGGCTTTACGTTGCATGGCCCAAACCCACCTGCCCAATAGACCTCGTGCTTCCCCAGAACAAAAGGGCTCACTACCTCCCTTACATACTTATCCCCCATCCGTCCTATTCTTCTTCCTATTATTTCCCTTCCCACAAAGCACCCCCCCATCGGAGTTGGGCTAGTCATTCTTTGAAGGTCACAAATGCTACCACCCCCATCCACCTTTCTCTGAACGTGAGCTTGCTGTCCAGATGGTTGATCTGGAGTTCCATGAAGCTTTATGTAGCACCCCACGCGCACAGGCTGGGCAGTGTGGCTTCCCTTACACAGGCTCTTACCTCCCCCAACCAGACATCCTCTTGGTAATCAGCAGACCATGTGCAAATCCAGTGGTATGCTGGCCAATGCTTAATGACTAGCTCTTGGCGAGGGGACCCCCCGGGTTTGTAGTGTTTGCCAATTTGGGCTATAAATACTCCCACATCACCAATTTCAAGCAGCTGACACGGTATCATTGAATGCAAAATCAGAGCGACGCACACGCACTGCACGATGCAGTATTTCCATCGTGCCGAAAAAGACACAACTTCAAACACGGAGGTAGCGGTAAAACATAGCAGAACAGGTGATGGATTCTGAGCATTTTTCATCTTTTTAAAATAGAACTTCTATAACTGCAAGTTTATGTCAGCTAAATTTTTAGCAGCGGCTCTGTTTACTGATCAGCTGCGACATTCCCGGAAACTTAAAAAGCTGTTCTTGCGAGCTGGTGCAAAAAGTTCCCGCAGAGAAAACCCTTTTCTACCCCCACCCCCAGAGCAGCTTTGTGTGACCTTGAAGAAATTACTTGACTTATGGAGCCTTAGTTATCTGAAATACGGTGATTTGCCATTACGTTATTTTCTGAAAGGATAAAACATTTAAGACTATGCCTCACAGATGGTTAGATTTCAAAAAATAAAAACAAAAAGCAGTTTTCAGGACCGTTCGCTCCATTTTCGCAGGCCCTATAGCTCTTAGCGCTGTATTTTGTTTATAATAAGACTTTAACATCTTTGCAGGAAAAAAAAAAAAAGGTGTAATTTGTACAACTATTTGATTCCTAGACATCTCTCAGTATGTAGACCTTAGGGAGGATAGCCAGGAAATAATGCCACCAGGACCCAGGGGCTGCCTTTTTTGTCCTAACGTAGTTCAGGGTCTACAGTGGGGACACAAATCCAATATGGAAGACAGCTACATTAAACTCAGCGAAATCCGTTTATGGAAACCGATGCCGTGTTCCCAGAAAAGTTTCATTTTTGTAACAGGTGGTGTTTGAGTGTAGACTTCGACTCGCCATTTATCGTGGCTTTGATTGGTAGTTTCACCTCGAGTCCGCATTAGTCTTTTATACTGAAATAAAAGACTTTCTATCTGGAGGATGCTTTGTGGTCCAGTCATCAGCCCACAGATGCTCAGAGTATGTGCTGATGAAGCAGACGCCCTGTGTCCAGGGAAACCGACTCAAATTGATCTCTCCTCGCACTGAGCACCATTTGATGCGGGAACACATGTAAAAGTCGAGCGAGCTATTGCTTTGCAGGGAAGTCACTGGATGTCCAGTGCAGCTGGAAATCTCTTGCGACTTGTGCAGTGCCCTCGTACCTGGCTTTGTGGATTATTCCAGCTCTTCTCTCAGGTCTCCAGTTTCTGTGCCGACTTTCTCCTGTCGGCCAGCAGACAAGATCGAGGTTTCCTTCCACCTGACCCAGCGCTGCACGTGCCAGCTCACTGGCCCTTGTGCTGTGATTCTTCCTGGCACAGCCAGACTCTTTAAAGAGACTCACCCAGGCTCATTACCTCTAATTACTCACTTCCTCGTTATCCCTACATTACATGAAATCAGGGTTTCGGCCCCAATCCTACCGGAACCCTTCCGGTAAGGCAAGCCAGTGCCTTCCCAATCCCACAGCCACACTGGCCACCGTTCTTTTCTCAGCAGGCAAAGATCCTACACCGGTGAACACCCTCTGGCCTGCCTGTTTCTTTTGTCAGTCTCCTTCTCTTGATGTTTTAATTCTAGGACTCAACTATCACCAGTTCGCAAATGACTCCCCTGCCCGTGCCTCAAGCCCGCATCTTTCCACACTCACATTTCCAGCTGCGGACTAGACATTTCCAAATGAAGCCTAAAAACACACTCAAAATAGAACACAGCTGCCTTCCCTCCCCCCTCCACAACGACAACAACAAAAAATGTTTTAACTCTATTCCACTCTTTAGTTAACGGTATCATTAACTGCCCAGGAAATTAAAGGTAAAACTCGACAGTCACGTTTGATGGGTGTCTATTTCACAGCCATGCCCCAGCATACAGGAAATCCTGGAAAAGCCTTCCATGGAATTAGACCGCTTTCTTTCTCCTCCACTGCTGTTTTCTTGTTTTCTCATAAGGCTCTTCCTATCGCACCTGAGCTATTTCCATGGGGTATTAGAGAGCTCTCCAGTCTTTTCCGCTTCCCATCTATCCTACACGCTCCTTTCCCAAAACGTATTCCCGAACAAGAATCTGATTACTCTTCTGCTCGAAGTCGTGATGACTCCCCACCAGGTGTGAAGTACAAATGCCCAACCCAGAATGCAAACATTTAGTTGGCCTCTACCTGCCTTCAAGTATTGTTTCTCCATTCTCCTCCACTCGCCAGAACCACCTATGTTTGCTGTAACGCTCCACTCCCTGCCCCCCAAAGCCCCTACTATTCTGCCTCGCCCTACGTCCAGCCGTCCCCTTCTCCGCCTGGCATTCTGTGTTTCCCTACTGGAGAACCGGCTCACATCCCAGCTTCTCCAGAGCACTTCCAAATCTCCCAGCTGGAATCCACCTTTCCTTCCTTCCTTTATAAATGCTCAATGCCCCAAACCACTATGCACTGAAATCTAGGTGAATCTATAGTGGGTCCTTTAAAATCACACACCTGCATATATACACAGTTCTCGAGAGCAGGGATCTAGGTCGCCTGTGTGTGTGTGTGTTTTTTCTCACACCGTTTTTCACAAGAGATACTTAAGCACTTGACAGAGGACCTTGCTAAATGTCTCCCTCTGTGCCAATCCAGATTCACTCATCCTTATCTACCCCATAGCCATTGGAAGCAATAAAACCTGTATTTTCTGTCCTTCTCTTTCCAGCCTTAGTCACTTTCACTGTACCTATTTCCTGCTCACATATATTTATTTTGTGGTCAGATGTTTTACGATAAATTAGGCAAATTTTAGGACTCAGCCACCCTGGCGCCTGTGACATCGCCTTGAAAAGCTCATGAAACTTAACATCCTTCCCCCTGGGGCAAAGTACATAAGTAAACACACGAGCATTTCTGTACAACTTCAGAAGGTTCATCGACAGCCCCTCTCCCTTAAAACCTACTGACAACTAGGGGGACTGAAACTTATCCCTGACCTAGGAGATCTCTGCAAACAAAAGTCTTAAAGCCACCTAAAACTGATAAAGAGGACCATAAGAAATTAAGCAGTTAACATGACTGAGAGATTTCCTGAAGCAGGAGCTGTAGTTCTTTCTGTTCTAGAATTCTAGAAAAGTCAGGAAGCAAATTGTCTTTTAAACTTTTTATTGCAAAACAAAATTTAATGAGCGTGCTATGTCAGTTTCTAAGTCGTTTTCTAAACTATTTGTAAGTAATCTTAGGTGATATTTATATTAGTCTCCAAATACAGATAAAATATTTTCATACCTCAAAATATGAACGGTGCTGAAAGTATGTGCCCTTTTTAAGGCTAGCCTTCTGAATCTAAGGGATACACTTAAAAGGAGTTGTACTAGTAATAAAACCCGTTTAAATATCCTGTGGACTAATTTATCTCACCAGCAAATTGTAAAGTAATTCTAAAATTTTTAAGCCAGAAGACATAGGAGTCAATTTGTCATTTTAGAAAAGTACCCTAACTTTGATGAAAAGGGCTTAGATGAGAAGGGCAGACCCATTAGTCCATTGCTAGAGTCCTCTTACAGAGATGGTGACGATCTCAAGTGCCATGTTGGTGGAGAGCTCTGGTCAGGGGGAATGGACAGTTCTTTATTCCAGAGAATTCTCAAAGCTGATCAACAGAGTCAGCGAGAGGATCTGGGAATGAGGCCAGACACTATCTAGGCCCCAGGCATTACTTATTGGTGACTTAACTACTGAGTTTACATGTGACGGGATCACCAGCCCATTTGGGACACTCTTGCCCATTCCAAATTTGAAATCCAGCAGGCCATCTCACAGTGGGAGAGGTCACAGGGCAGCCCACAAATTCATTTAGTAGCCTTTCCCAGGAAGAACCCCGAATTATCCATCTTTGCTCTTATAACATCCTTAATAGGCTTATCCCAGAGGTGTCTCCCATGATAAAGTTGTTCTTGACCATTCTAATCAGACACAGTCTCTCACACCCCTCCGCATTCCCACTGAACTTTGCATTCTGTAATGACCTTTATTGTTTTCCAGATAATATAGTTTAAGCTTCAAGGTATGGTCAAAAAAACAAAAGTTACACACATGTAACTTACACATCTTGAGTTTGGACGTACACATCACCACAATCACGATGCTAAACATAGCTCATTTCCAAAGACTTCCTTGTGCTTGTAGGTTTGTTTTTGGTTCTGTGGTAAGAACGCTTAACTTGAGATGTATCCTCTTATCATATTTCAAAGAGTACAATAGCATGTTCTTAACTACAGGTAGATTTTCTTAAACCCAGAGACTTTTTTTTTTTTTTTTTTGGACGTAGCGTCAGCACTCGTCAATACTTAATCAATTGATCCACTTAAAGATATAGGAAGAGTCTGGCTAGGGTGGGGAACAGTATCCAAACTCACTTTTTTTTTTTTTAATTTTTTTTTCAACGTTTTTTATTTATTTTTGGGACAGAGAGAGACAGAGCATGAACGGGGGAGGGGCAGAGAGAGAGGGAGACACAGAATCGGAAACAGGCTCCAGGCTCCGAGCCATCAGCCCAGAGCCGGACGCGGGGCTCGAACTCACGGACCGCGAGATCGTGACCTGGCTGAAGTCGGACGCTTAACCGACTGCGCCACCCAGGCGCCCCCAAACTCACTTTTAAAACAGCCTAGACCCCTTCTCATAAGTAAATATCTGTAAATACCCATAAGTTGATTATATAACTTTATCTGCTCTATTTTTGAAAAGTCATTGGATTTAAAGTGTTTTTACTGCATGTTACCTGCATGGTTCAATAGAATACAAAAAAAAAAAGAAGATTAAAAAAAAAAACTCCAGCCTATATCTTTGCACACAGATGAAAATCAGGATAAATGTTAGCTCAAGAGAGAATCAGAGGTTATAGAATAACACGTGGTGACACGTGTAAGAAAAACATTTAATTTCTAGATTTTTCACTGGGATTCTAAGGCAAGCAGAATAAAGCAAATTGTACTCCAAGGGAAAATAGAGGTAGAAAGGTAACAGAGTTCTTGGAAACAACCCACAGGAGGCAGAGAAGAAAGGGGCTTGGAGGAAGCAAAACATCGTAACAGTTATGGATGTAATATTCACCATACGTCCCATATGTTTTCATATTACAACAGAGCAACTGTTCCCCTCAGCCCATTTGCAAGTGGACCTAACGACTCAGGCCCTCCGAAATCAAAGGGTGTAATCTACTATAAATCCTGCCACGCTAGATGGAACGAATATCTGTCAGATTTTTTTACTTAAACTTCTCTTCCTTTAAGAAAGCAGCATCTGGCTCTAAACTGCACATTTAATTGAAAAATCCTTTAATAGCAGCATTAATTTTCATCATTTTGCATTCCGGCAGTCTGTGACAAGGAGACAGGAGCTGCATGCGTTCAGGCGGCCAGACTGCAGGGCGGAGGGAGTAGGGCGCAGGGGAGGGAGAGGGGAGAGCTGGGGGAAGGGGGGCGGGTATCGTTTGCCTGCAGCCCTGCCCTGGGAGATCAGGTGCCGGGGGACAGGTCAGAAGTAAGGAATAAGAGTTCCACGGTTTTTGATGGAGGTCATTCCAGCAGGACAATGCACTTGAAGTTTATCAAAAGCAAACCGGGCACGTTGAGAAGGAGAACTGGACAGTAGTGACAAAGGCCATGAATTCCAATCCGAGGCTAGGACTTAGACATGGTTCCAATCTCAGTTTTTAACCGTCTCATGTTTGCGTTCTCGTCGGACTCTATCTCAGGGCCTCTCTTTCTAAATGGCTTCTTTCCAAGGAAAGGATCAAAATGGAACCTATCAGAATAAATGAGTCCCACATGCCACACGGCCGTGCCCATCCCTGGTGGGGGTGGGAGCTGGGTGGAGGGGAGGCTGGAGGTCCACTGGCAAATTCCTCTGCAAAAGGGGAGGTACCACAGCAATACACCTGCTAAAGGGGAGAGTGGGAGGAAACCAGCAGCCTGAGGGTGGAGGGAGGGAACGGAGGCAGGAGAGGAAAGCAATCTGAAGAAACGCCCCTTCTAGGGAGGCTGGGTAAGCACAGAAAAATGCCCTGCTTTTGTTTGGCCTTCCCAGTGGCCGGGAACCTGCAGATAAAAGGCCAGCCTTTCCCCCCAGAAGGGCTACAGGGCGGCACTTTTGTTTGTGAACCTCACACACCCTGGGGTGGGGATTCCTTTGCTGTTGCCGTGACCAACCCCGTCACACTGGGTTACAAGTCCTGCCCTGGCCCGCCCTCCTCCTGCTGCCTTCAAATGGCCCAGATTTTTTGCTTTTGCTTTTCAGGAGGGCGAGAACTTTGTTTTTTTGAGGTTTCTACGCAGATGATCTAATTTTGAAGTGCATTTCCCTCGGTGGCCCAGCAAATCTCCATGAAGGTACATGAAGAATATTTTATTTTTGTATTCAGGGCTTTTCAGAGAAGTTCCTTGTTTTATTTAAAAGCTGTGTTGGGGGGGGGGGCATTAGCGAAGCATAAAAATAACTGCTTAACAAATGCTGCAAAATGGGGACTAGAGTAGGTGGCCCCCAGGGTGGGGTGGGGTGGGGGAAGAATGTTCTTGGACTTAAATATTTTCCTAGCTATCTTTCACAGAAGCTAATAAGTAACCAAAAAAATTTCAGAAAGAAAAAGAAAAAGGAAAATCTTTTTAGAAGTGCTCTGTGGTCTGACCCTTCTTCAAATCGAATTTTATTGCTAATGTTGGGTGACCAGTCATTACCCTACTCAAAATCTCATCAGTGGACTGAAAAAAAAAAAAAAAAAAAAAGAATCAAGCCAACTAGACCACGCCTGGCTTTCTGCTCAACTTCAGAAACGTTCCAGTTCCTTAAGTGACCAGGTGATGACTTTAGAATTGAGGCCACCTCAACCAGCGCATCTCCCCACCCCCATCACGGACCCTCCATTCCTCTGTTCTAGAACGAAAGCCCCATGGGACAGACTTTCTCTCAAAGTGTTCATGATGACTAGCCCCCTTCCTGGCATACCAGAGGTGCTCAACACATCTGAAGAGAAGCGGGATTATTTGTACATCAGATGAACCCAAGTCCTAAGATAAACATAATTCAGCATCCCGGAAGACTTGAGGAGAAAAACAGCTGTGTTATTTTTAAAAGGATATTAACTCGTATTTCGTTTTTCTCCCTGTGTGTCAGATCCCTTTCTTCCCACCATCAAGTTGGTAGTGTGGGCTGAGCCTATTTTCCTAAGGGCTGCACAAGGTCATATTCCAGCAAGAACCAAGCATGTTGTTTTCAAAGATACTATATACCCAACGTAGCAAAATATCCTTGCAAAGACACACGAAGGAAAAGGAAATATTTCTCGAGATTAGATGCTCCGGGCTGGCTGGCAGCTGCTAGGAGTTCTCTGGATGGGAGAGATTTCCCAGGCTTCTCCCAGAAGCCTGGGGGCAGGTCACTGGGGATGGTTCCAGGCAGACTCCATGGGTGGCCTAGGGAAGGTGCCCACATAAAAGGCAGGATGACCCCTCGGGATAGGCAGCAAAAACTGACTGAAACATGGCCTTCCACTTCTAACGCTTTGACTCTTAAGGTTCCCCTGGACACAGGTATAGAAGGGGGGGGGGGGCGGGGGGGGGCAAGGAAATCAAACACTGAGGTCAGGGTCACGCAAGAGGGCCTAAAATTCGGGTATAAAAACAGCCTTCTTGCTTCGGTCGAGTTTGCGAATGGAGAGCCACTCCGCGTGTAATATTTTAAAGCAAGCGCAAATGTGCTTCACGTGACTTTATAAAAGGAAACTCCTACTTCAAAGAAACCTGTTCCTTTCGGTGAGGACCCCTACCCCACCCGACTGTAAGCATGAGGACAGCAGAAATGGTTTTGCCCGTGATGTCTCCCCAGGGCCTGCGTGTTGCTTCATTTAGAGAAGGCGGTAAACCGTTGCTGAATGAATAAACATATTTATAACCGCCTCTTCCGTTTGGGATGGTTCAGGAGAGAATCCAGATACTCTGAAAAGGATGCAAAATAGACATACACGCTCGGTACCGGACTACAGTCCACTTTAAAAATAGGATTTCCTTTAGGCAGATTAGCTTCATCAGCATGTAAAACTCTTGATGAGGACACAGGATCTATCTCCTTGGGCTACGGTAACAGGATACGACAGACTCACAGGTGAGTGGCTCACACAACAGGGGTGTACTTTCTCGCAGTCCTGGAGGCTGGAGGGCTGAGGTCAGGGAGCCCACGCTGTAGGGTAGGACGTTCACACCTGAACCCGGCTTATGGACAGTCGCCTGCTCCCTGGACCCTCATGTGGCTTTTCCTCTACGCTCTTCTTAAAGGGCCCTTCATCCCATCCTGAGGGCCCTACACTCCTGGCCTCATTTAACCCTAATTACCTGGCCAAAGCCTCCCCTCCAAATATCCCATTAAAGGTTAGGGTTTCAGTTTATGGGGTTGGGGGCTGGGGACACACAGGCAGAGCTGGGCACGTTCAGTTCACGACATGAGTAGATCGCACACCCACTCACCCTTTCTCAGTCAGTTGCAGCCAGCCCAGGATCCTTCGCCCAATAAAACAAGAGCTCCGTGGCTTTTATGCGTTGATTTGTTCTTTCCAGCCATTCTGTATCCCAATGGCTTTACAGAAGTGTATCTTCGGGATACCTTTTCTTTTTTCCATTTTTACTCTCCAACTAAGAAGATAATCTGAGAAGCTTTATGGCCCAGCACATGTCAGTACAAGACGAGACAGATGTTCGGTATGTATTAGTATAGACATCACTTTCTTCTGAACAACAAACCACAAAACAGGGCAGCGTGGAGAAAGTAATACGTGCACCTTGAACAGGCAGCAGAGGGAAGATTAAGACACGGAACCAGGGAGAGAGAGAATATTAAAAGTAACAGAAAACCAAGTTGAAAAGGGCAGGAAGGCTGCTCACTGCTCTGACTGGGGAAGGCGGGTGGGGGGTCCCATGCCATAACCAAAAGGCAAGGGCACCACCTGAAAACACCGGTATGGCCCCACCATGCACACCAGGCCAGGTATGTGTCATCACCCTTGCTCATCGTCTCCGACAAAACCAAGCATGGGTATTATCAGTGGTAGGATCTGCCGCCCGCTTTCACCACAACTCTTCCATGGTCTTTCCATCAGCCCACGCGTTGACTTTGCCTGTCTTCAGCCCTTCTGCCATTTAAACTTGGTTTTCTTAGTCTGGTGCAATCAGACCACAGGCGAAGAAAAGGCGAAGAAAAGGCGAAGAAAAGGCGAAGGGGCTTACAAAATAGGTCTTCCCTCCGGGGCGCCTGGGTGGCTCAGTTGGTTGAGTGTCTGACTATGCTTCAGGTCATGATCTCCCGGTTTGTGAGTTCAAGCCCTGCATCGGGCTCTCTGCTGTCAGCGCAGAGCCTGCTTCGGATCCTCTGTCCCCTCTCTGCCCCTCCCCTGCTCGCATGCTCTCAAAAATGAGTAAACATTAAGAACTATGTCTTCCCGGGGCACCTGGGTGGCTCGGTCGGTTAAGCATCCGACTTCGGCTCAGGTCACGATCTCGCGGTCCATGGGTTCGAGCCCCGTGTCGGGCTCTGTGCTGACAGCTCAGAGCCTGGAGCCTGTTTCAGATTCTGTGTCTCCCTCTCTCTCTGCCACTCCCCTGCTCACTTGCTCTCTTCTCTCTCAAAAATAAATAAACATTAAAAAAAAATACATCTTCCCCCATCACCCCCCCATCTACCCCAATCCAAGCCTCTCGTCACTCTAGAGTTACAGTAATAGTTTCCACATCAGTGGCCTTCCTGTCCCTGGTGTCTGTGAATACATCCTTTATAACATCTCAGGATTAATCTAATTAAAACACCGCATCTATCTGTCCCTCTACCATTTGAGGATTTTTTTTATATAATAAAAAAAGAACGGAAGAATGAAAGAAATAAAGAACAAAAGAGAAAGAAAGAAAGAAAGAAAGAAAGAAAGAAAGAAAGAAAGAAAGAAAAAAGAAAACAGCAGGGGGAGGGGCAGGAAGGAGAGAGAATCCTTTTATTTTTTTAAAGTTTATTTATCTATTTTGAGAGAGAGTGAGAGGGCATGTGAGCAAGCACATGGGAGGGGCAAGAGAGAGAGAGAATCCCAAGCACGCTCTGCCCTGTCAGTGTCGAGCCCTATGCGGAGCTTGAACCCATGAATCTCGAGATTATGACCTAAGCCCAAGTCAGACACTTAACCAACTGAGCCACCCAGGAGCCCCAGGGATAGAGAGAATCGCAAGAGAACTCCCCAATTAGGGCAGAGCTTGATGTGGGGCGCAATCCCACGACCCGAACCAAAGTCAAGAGTCAGACATTCAATGGACTGAGCCACCCAGACTCCCTCAAGGAGTTTTAATAATACTAACTGCTCCTCTAAGAAACACTTTATATCGTTTGGACTAACTTTCAAATTCCTGCTTCCATTCAGTCAACATATTTTAATTGAATGGTCACTAGGTTCCAGATGCAGTTTTAGGCGCTGGAGACTCCGTGAGGAAAAGGGACAACGTACCGTCCCATTTCGTGGAGTTTTAGATACATTAGCCACATCATCACGGAGGTGGAAACCGACAATAAACCCATAACTACTTTTGAGCTTTTGTTCATTTTTTTTTCTTCCCACCTCCCTTTTAATACTTTCAAATCCATCGATATCCTGGGAGCCCCGGGACATTGCAGACATTTTAGCAGGGTGTGGGAAAGCGAGCGACGTGGTCTCTGCCCCCACGGAGCGAGCGGCCGCTCACAGGGACTCCTTGCCCCCAACAGGACTCGCCTGCCAGGACCAAAACAAGTGTGAATCTTCTGGCTTATGCACTTCGTTCCTTTTTCTTACTGGGTTTACTGCTCATTTTAGTAAGCAGGGTCACCTCTCAGTGTCGTCGCTTCACTAGAGGAGAGAAGCCTTGGCCCACAACAGTATACGGACACAGCCAGGCTTATTTCCAGCTCCCTCCAGCACCTAAACCAGCGTCGTCTGGCATATGGTATGTGATCAACAGATATTTGTGGAACAGAGGAGGAAATGGATGAATGCATTGCCATTCTCAAATGGTACCACTCTAAATGTGTAACTATGGGGGGAAAAAATGCATGTAATTAGGTATGGGAAACCATCCTAACACTAGATATCATGAATAAATACCAGATACAGTGGAAGACAAATTTTATACTGTTTCTGTTCCCAGGAACTTTGGGGCTTTATTTGATAATGCCTATACGTCATGATGACAGCTCATATTTAAGGCATTCTTACTAAACACTAGCTACTGTTCTAAGCATATTACCTGCATGATCTGATCCTTATGACTGTCCCGATGTAGGTATTGTTGTACCCATTTTACAGAAGAGAATGCGGAGGTGCAGAGCAATGTGCTGAATCCCAGATCAGTTACTAATTAGAACTGCCTGTATTGAAGCTGCTTCAATGGCAGGGGACCATGGCCATAACCATCGGTCCCTCCTTTAGCCCCAAATCACTTCTCAAACGTAGGATATGTTAGCACTTGATAGGCTGAATGAATCAGACTGCCTGCTTTAAAGGATATCCCTTCCTCATGAGGAAGACAAGATTTTTGTTCAATGAAAAGTAGGCTAATGAAGTCATGACTGCAGAGGTCTGAGAGCCCAGGCTACAAGACACATCAGCCACCACCTGAGAGGTCAGAAGGCTCTGGAAGAAAAGCCACATTTAGGGGCGCCTGGGTGGCTCACTCAGGTGGTAGTCCGACTCTTGATTTTGTTAATTCAAGCCCCACGTAAGGCTCCGCACTAACAGTGTGGAGCCTGCTTGGAATTCTCTCTCCCTCTCTCTGTGCCCTTCTGCTCATGCTGTCTCGGCCTCTCTCAAAAAAACAAGTTTTTTTTGTTTTTTTTTTTCTAATGTTGGTTTATTTTTGGAAGAGCTAGACCGAGTGCGAGCAGGGGAGGGGCAGAGAGAGAAAGAGACAGAGAATCCAAAGCAGGATCCGAGCTCAGAGCTTTGAGCTGTCAGCCCAGAGCCTGATGCGGGGCTCGAATTCATGAACCATGAGATCGTGACCCGAGCCAAAGTCAGATGCTTAACCAACTGAGCCACTCAGGCACCCCTAAAGAAAGAAAGAAAGAAAGAAAGAAAGAAAGAAAGAAAGAAAGAAAGAAAACTTAAAAAAATTTTTGAAAAGCCGTATTTAGGCTGCATTGGGGGAGGCAGAGAGAGTATAGCACATCGCGTAGTTGACCGGGGGTTAGACCTCCTAGGCCACGGGGACAGCATTTGCAAAGGCCAGCAGCCACAGGAGCATGGACGTTTTAGAAATTTTAGAAGATGTGCCACTTGTTTCGTATGGCTTGAGCAGAGACATCCATGTGCAGGGATTAACCTATAACGAAAGGCAATGTTTACCACACGGACATCTTTGTAGGTCATGGGAAGGATGGGGACTTTGTCTTGATGGGCTTTACACAGGAGAGGGATGTTGCCAGAGATGCCTGGTGGGAGGTGGATGGGAAGAATGGAACTCCCAAAGCCAGCGAGCACCGAGAAGGACGCCCAGGTGAACAGGGCACACCAGACGTAGGCTTGGGAAGAGAGGCTATGAATAAACTCATTAAGGAGGATGAATCCTCCGACCCACGGACCCAATTAAATGCCCGGCCAAAAAGGCAGGCAGAAGAGCCCTGAAACCTTGTTTGAATTCTGAGTGTTTGAACAAGCGAGCATTCTTTCCATCATCGGAAAGTACCTTCTTGGGGGTGCCGAAAGGAATTCAAGGCCATTTTTGAAGGGTTATTGTCTACATGCTGATGGCCTTTAGACAGGTATGCAGACTCCATCTGGAGTTTTTACAGGCGACTCTTGAAATCGAGATCCAGATTTGACGTCATCAGCATCTAGGCGGTCGTTTGTGGGTCCAGCATTGGCCCCTGTGCAGAGAATACGAAGAACTTCAAAGCAGTGGCAGAGCATCAGGAGAAGCTCAGAGTGCTTCTGAGACCGGGGCCCCACGTGATGGGACAGATCGTATCCTCACAAAGCCAACCCCGGCGGGGACAGAGGTGGACCAACACAGAGATATGGAGAACGCTCGAGGAGTGGGACACAGCATGGTACGTGAGAGGGAACGGCAGTGAACTTGAGTGCAGACAATCAAGAAGTATGAAGTCACGCGTAGGCAGACATCTTTCGGGTCTTAAATAGGAGGCTTTTCTCCCTTGAGATTTAGTCAGAACCTGCATTCGATTATGAAGTTTATTGAATTCCAAATCAGAACAGGTATCAGACCCGTTATCCGAGCCTCCCAAGAGAGTTAAGTCATTTGTCCTAGAACTAAAGCTAGTCTATGTGGCAAACCGGATGCGGATTCTCACCATGCGGTCACGTCTGCTCACTGCCAGTGAGGACCCAGGCCAGCAGACAGGTTCCCAAAGGCCCCAGGCAAGGCATTAAGGATTTGGAGGATTTAACCACTGTCCAAGGTCTGGCCCTCAGCTTTACAAGCATCTACTCGGGGGCAGAAGCACATTTTCCAAGCTCATTAAACTAATATAAAGCAAGAATGCCAATTTAATAATTTCAGAGAAATAAAAGTACCACACACACTCAACATGCCCAGCACATTCTGCCCCTACGGTGAAGCTATAGGAAAAACCAAGTCATGATCGGGGACCCCTTCTTTGAGATCCCGAGACTTGCTGCACGGGGACCTGAGAGTATTGCATGGAGCTTGTTCTAGGTCATAAGTCAACTCACTCATTAGCTGGAAGAATTTACCACCGCAGAAACCAGAATCCTGGCAGACCCACCAAGAGGAAGCCAGACTCCAGTCGGAATGTTCTTTGGGAGCAGACTCAGAACCAAGGGGTTAAGAGAATTGGGGATTTTAACAGCATCTGGCAAGGAGGCACCAAGATGCCCACTCACAGAAGAGAGCGTTTCTGGCATCGGGACCACAACATGGGAGGCCACTTGGTTAATAAATTCACTTTTATCAGCAGGACCCCTCCCCGTGGAAGGGTCTCTTCCCTAGAGGGAGGCTATCAATACATGCTTGTGAGACTGTCAGAGTCCGTCACAGACCTCTGTCGTCCATCAGTCAGAGCTGGCTGTCTAACAAACACTTTCCTCCAGTTATGGAAAGGAGTCTAACTGGGGTTAGAGGGGTCCAGGCCCAGAAGCCATGTGGGTTCTTTGGACGGTCATTCTGCACATCCACACTGGGCTTTATCTGAATGTTCGACTATAAGGCCACCACTGAAGTGTATTTCCTTCCCTTTTAAGGGAAGGTGGTGGGGGGGGGGGGGTATCCTTACTGTATCCTTTGGGACTTAAGGAACTCTGTGCAGGAATTGAGACTCAGCATCCCGGGCTGAATCCCAGCCTGTGTTCTTCCCTCTGCCGTCGCTCATTTGCTCCACCAACTGGCTCAAAGGTTTTACACAATTGGATCTTCCACCTCTCCCGGTCTCTGGCTCTGGAGGGTTCTCTGAGCAGGGGGGGCTGTAGGATTACGGGGAAGGAAACTAAAAGGAGATTCTACTCCTAAGGACTTAGTTTTAGATCTGCATCCTTAAGTTCTGATTTAGATTTGAACCCAGCTGCTGGCGTTTGTGAATCTTAAGTTGCATTAAAAGTAGACATGACATTCAAAGAGTGAGGAGTAGCTAGTCTTTCTGTCTCTCTTCCTGCCAGCCCCCAACCCCAGTGATTTTTGGAGTGGGATCTCTGGACCAGCAGCAGGATCACCCAGGAACTCGCTAGAAATGCAGAGTCTCCCCCCTCTCCCCCTCAATCAGACGCCAGCACCGGCTTTAACAAGGCAAGAAGCCCTCCGCGGCATTCTGTGCACCCTTGCATTTGAAAACCGGTGCTCTGGCCTTTGCACACTTTACTAACCATTAACATTTTAATAAGACTAAAATGAGGGCAGTTATAGTAAATTGGCTCGGAGATGAAGTTGTGGTTATCTTTGTATCAATTAGGTCATAGTTGGTTAAGAATTTAACCAAGATAATCTGCTTGTTTTCACTTAGCTAAGGAATCCCTGACCCACAGTATCTTAGAATAGCCTAGAGAAGAAGTCAGCTGACACTATTTGGAAAGGCTCAGAACCTTTTGACAGGCAGAGGAGGTCAATGGGTTTAAAAGAAACCTGGCTAGATTGATCAAAAGAGATCATTTAATGTCCTCTGGTGCCACTTTTCAACATCCTTTCTCTCAAACCCTTAAGTAAATACATTGATCTCCATAGCTTTATGTAAAAGTCAAGCTCCAAGTAAATGCTACAAGGTTTCCTTTTCTCAGTGACAATTGCACACTTCACAGATAGGAAGACAAAAGGTCCTCAGAAAGTAAAAAAATGTGAATGACATAAAAAGGAGTAATTTAATATCATGTTAACTCATTCTATATGATACAAGGTAATGCTGCCTCATGGCAAAGACACGGTGCAAAGTACTCCCATATGATTTCAGAACCATTAATAGGAGAATTCCATATTTTATAACATCAACAAACCAGATGAACCTCATCCACTTAAAGTAGAGAACAGTGAAAAGAACAAATGTCTTGTGAAGAGTGGAAATGAGAACAACGTGTGTGAGGTTAAACAGTGGAAATAAGTTGCGGATGCGATGCATGAAATAATTCTTTCTGCGATGCCATTTCTGCATTGAGTTTATAAGCATGTCAGGGTGTGCAATCCAGGCATATTTCAAAAAAAGAAATACCAATCCATACGACGGGTGGAGAAAGTTGCCGCATATAAAGCGCCATAAAAGACTCATTAAAACGAACTTTGAAATGCCTCTCTGACCAGAGTATCGGTATGGAAGATGCGCCTGGAACGTATTTAGACCTGCTCGAGCTTTTATCATTTTTCCCAACTGTCTGACCTAAAGTGGTGGAGAAAGGAGCTTAAAAACAAAAGAAAGCTAATAACGAAATTTTAAATTGCTACCACAAACAGTAAATGTGCTTTGGTTTACCTAGGCTGGTTTCTCATGTTCTGGATGTTTATCATCTAGATAGGTATTGCATTAGATGCTGTGTTAAAGAGACCACCCTGATTTGCACATGTGCATACACACACACACACACACACACACACACACACAGAGTTGCTGAAACAAGGGGCAATGGTGTAGAGCATTCTTAGGTACTCCATCATACAGAGAAAATGTAAGAACTTCATAAAAGTGCAACAAGTCTAAGATCTGTCTGATAGCATGACAAATTAAGGAACTGTTGGCTCAGGAAGGTAAAGGGACTTCTTCAAGGTCACAGAGCCAGGGATGGTTAGATCCAGGACTTGGCACTCAACCTAGTGAACTTAATTTTTTTTTTTTAATGTTTATTTATTTTTGAGAGAGAGATAGAGACAGAGCACAAGCAGGGGAGAGGCAGAGAGAGAGGGAGACACAGAATCCGAAACAGGCTCCAGGCTCTGCGCTGTCAGCACAGAGCCCGACACGGGGCTCGAACTCACAACCTGTGAGATCGTGACATGAGCTGAAGCCAGACGCTCAACCGACTGAGCCACCCAGGCGCCCCTCAACCTAGTGAATTTATGGAGAAGCCCGTGCTATCCCCTTCAAAGTGGCCACTTAGGACAGCGCTAATGGGACAGCTGGGGATGGGTTCCCTGCAGGCTGGCCTCCTGGAGAGCCCCAGGCAGGTCAGTCGAGACCAGCACTAGGCATTCAGTCAGGTCCAGGGCTGAGCCAGCAGCTCAAACCAGTTTCTGCCACAAGCCCTACACTCAAGTCCTCTGGTTGTACCAGTGGAAGGACTGGAACATCCCCCATTATCTCCTATAACATTGGGGTCTCTCTTCCAGCATCCCTGTGCCAAGGTCTCATGTTGGCCATGCTAGGTGCCTGGGCACTGGCCTAGAATGCACTGGAGTTCCACCCCGTCCATTACCCCAGTCTCACTCCCTGAGTGTTGAGAAAGGAAAAAAAAAACCCTCCCCAGATCCCACCCCCCAGTAGGTCTGGCAAGTGGGACGCATGCACATTCACACATGGGGCTTCATGACTCGATCATCCCTGTCCTACTGCCATTACTAAAAGCTCTACCATATTTGAATTTCCCTTTTGAGTCATCCCCTAAGCCTTTCTTTGGAATACTATCAGTAATGGACAATCTTCACGCTTTGGGTTTTATTTCTGGAAGGGGGGAAAAAAAAGACCATGGTTGTTCAGAGCCAAGTTTTGTGAATAAAGGGGAGTAACGGAGCTGTGTGATGCTAGTTGGTTGAACTAAGTGATGTACTCTGGAAGAACTACGTGGATTATGTTGTTTGGTTCATAAATGGACTCTGAAAGCTATTCTAAGACCAGATCTGAGTAACAGCCGGCATCAAATTCTAAATCTTCTAAAGAAGGGTATTTGAAGGACAGTCTTCATCTGCATGGGGAAGTTTTGAAAATGCTTAGGACTCAATAGATTCTATCCACATTGCAGAGACGGAACACCTATTAACTATTTCCTACCTAGGAGAAGCTCCACACACCCATCTGCTTCACAGAAAAATGTGGCCCCTTGAAACATTAAACTAGTACTCCCTATGGAATCGTATGATATCTCCATGCACAATGAGATACAGAAGAAATATCGCTTTTACCAAGAGTTAGATACCCAAGGTTTGGGACAAGTCTAAGTAACGCTTTCTGAATCGGTGCTTCCATAGATCCAAGCACGAACACGTGACAACCCAGTCAATGTTTAAGAATTTCCCATTCTCTATTTAAGCTACACCTCACACAGAGGTTGGTAGAGCCAGCTGGGCAACCCGTTGCCTCCCAATTGCTAAGAGAACATGCCAACCTGCTGTCTCACACAGATCCCGAAGTCCCTAAGTCCGAGCCCCAGAAAGCAGATGAGGCAGCTTCACCCCCAGCTGCCACCAAGTTCTCCGTTGCATTTTCCCTTCTCTGGTTTTCTAGGAATCTGAACCCGGAGGAGCTGGTGAGAAGAGAATCAAAGGGTACAAAGGTCAATTAAAATCGAGTTTAAAATATTAAAAGTCACATGAACCGGAAATGGTACCAACAGAAGTGGCTAAGTATCAGACCTCGACCACTCAATATTAACTCAATATTAACATCCCCTTTCTGAGGAAAAGGATTCCATGGAGAAAACTCTATGGACTCCGCCTCCATATCCTCCGAGGCCCTAAACTATTCGATAGGCAATGTTGCCTTCCTCAGGCTGGTCTTCTAGTCTCTTCGCTCCTGTTTACTTCAGCCTTCCAGCTTTATTGTGCAGATTTCAAAACCACTTATCATTTAGCTTGCAGTGGAAGTCCTTCTCCTTGGTCTTTAATGATACCCCTTTATTCATATAGATTACATAGGACTTATCTGGTTATAAACTTAATAGTTTTAGTCCAACACTAATGTTACTGCTACTTCTTATACTCACCCAGCAAATGATAGGCATCTATGTGGATCCAGAAGGGAAGCCAAAATACAATTCTGACATTATTGTCGAAGTAGAAAGGAAATTTACGTTTAGAACAAGCAACTACCACTCTCCACTCCCAAAGAAGTAATATAAATCCTAGAATAGGCTTTACTCTTCTATGCACAGACTTCAAAGAATTTACACTCAAATACCCTTTTTAACTAAAAGAATCAACTTTTGACCAAACCAACCTTAGAGCAAAGGATTTTTCTTTGTTGGTTTTCTGCATATAAAAGGGTCTATTTTTTCATAAGCTTTTAATTTCGTGCAGGATTCATCTTAAAGATTTACTCAGGCATCATTGTGATATTGAAGACTGGGTGCTCTCCATCTTTATTTCTACTTGGTCACCCTTCAAGTTTATTATTTTTTTTTAATGTTTATTTTTGAGACAGAGAGAGACAGAGAGAATGAATGGGGGAGGGTCAGAGAGAGAGGGAGACACAGAATCCGAAGCAGGTTCCAGGCTCCGAGCTGTCAGCACAGAGCCCGACGTGGGGCTCGAACTCACGGGCCGTGAGATCACGACCTGAGCTGAAGTCGGACGCTCAACCGACGGAGCCACCCAGGCGCCCCATCCTTCAAGTTTATAATAACCATTTCCAAAGGGATTCCTGTTTTAAACCCGTACACTCCTAGGATTATTTAGGAAACCCAAGAATTTACATTTTTAAAGATTATCCTGAGGCTGACTGAAATTAGATCTGCAGTTAAGACAAAAATGCTTCAAAGATCTTAAAACTATCTGGACAGGCAAACCTGAATGATCTGCGCGGGTTTAACTTCAACATAATTTGGTAGTCCGTGTTGTTCTAAGAAGTGGAGTGCCGTTCGCGTGTCAAATTCTGATGTGCACACCCTCCACCTTCTAGTCTGGAGACCTCAATTCTACCTTAATGATTAATGTGGACTAAAAAAACTTTGACAGCCTCAACTTTTTGTGTGCCTACAAGAAAAAGGACTTTAGTGAAAAGAGAGCAGTCAGGAGTATATTAAGAAAGGGAAAAACATGGAGGACAGAGTGAATTGGGAGGCTCAGGTTAGTCTGTGGGATGGACCTAGAGGAACAGAGTCATGGGACTGACACCGTAGTTCTTGCCCCATGTGACAAAGAGATACAAAGCCCCCCGTGAAGAGTTTTCCTTAGGGTCAGATGGAATCGGGGATCTAACTCTCTAGGACCGTGTCAGCCTGAATGAATTTCAGGTTTAAGTGATGCTCTTAGGAAGCAGAAGCTTAAGGGGACGGTACACAGGACAGGCACCTTTTTGATGGGCAGGCAAAACAGGAAATCTTTGGATCTTAGGTCCAGTGGGGAGAGGGAAAGCAATTAGGTGAGGAGGGACAGTTGCTCAGAGGGTCAAATACAAGTTTCATGTGATGGCCCTCAGTCCTAAGACCGACAAAAGACAGGATTCAGCAGAGGGAATGAGCCTACAGAAAGTGGGAATCTCCCTCAGATGCCTATTCCAGTACGTTGGTTTCTTCGGCCACGCTTTCCATTTGTTGTTTGCCTGTGCCTTCCTTTTCTTCCCTTAACGTACTTCTAGGACAAACCAAAACAGGGAATTGGTTCAGTCAAATCAGTGTTCGAAGAGAGAAAGTATGAAGAAACTCATTCTGGGAAATAGCGGAGATCCTTTTGAAGTTCTTCAGGGTTGGCCCAAACATGTCAACTGAAAGGTTTCTCTGGAAGAAGCCAGTTACCATGTGGGCAGCAGACTTACTTACCCAGCTCCTTCAATTGATAACCAATTCCTAGCTACAGCCACTGAAAGCCACCATTCCTGCCCACCTGTTCCTAGTTCTACACATTAGAAAGACCCGGGGCTGGGGGAGGAATTGAAAGCCAGCAGGAAAAAGGAAGCAGAGAAAAGGTCAGCTGAGTGGGTGTGCCGGGGGAGCGGTCTACACCTGCTCAAAAAAGAAGATGGTAGACGTCACCATACACGCGTCTGGAAGTCCGCCTTTATTTCTCCCCTTCCTTCTAAATGCCAAAGCCACGCAGAGAACACAGACCCAAAGTATTTCCATTTTCCCTCCCCGCCAGGGAATTTTTCAAAAATAGAACTCTCTGCTGTCATAATGCAAGTGAGCAGCAATCATTTTATCTGGTGACTAAAGTCTTAAACGGTCTTAAGGAAAGAACCCCCTCTCCTGTCTTGGATCAGGGGAAAAGCAACGAGGCTCTCGGCTCCAGAAAAATGGAGAGGAGGAAGGGGTTTCCGCTCTCTTCAGCTTCTCTTCTGTGTTTCCAGGAACGGTTGCTGGGACAAGACGTTTGAAAGGGCAAGATGGACCATCCCAACCTTTTCTCGGGCAGATGTCTGCTGCATGCACCAATACTCATTTGCAATGGGTCAAGCGCTCCGATAATATTTACAAAGTCTCAGTGAGAGAAGTCAAAGAGACTACGGGTTTTCGGCAACTGGTTTTTGCTGTTGTTGTCTTTAAACGGAGCAGTTATTTAGATCTCTATAGCCCATCTCCCTCACAACTCTTTAAACCATATCCAAGCCACATAAAAGAATAGATTCCACCAGGCTTTACTTCCTTCCTTCAACACCTTCACTAAATTACAGTCAGAAACTGAAGAATCCCAGATTTCTTTTCTGTATCCTAGGCAAAATTCCAGTTTTGACTCATACATGTAGGATGCTTAGCATCGTGAGTCTTCAGATGATTTTCTGACCTAACTTCCTTGAAAATTAGAGGCGGAAGAAACATACTGTCCATTCACCCTACGTGAAATGCCTTCCAGACATCTAAAGGGGAGGGTCTATCTGCTGTTGGAGGGGAGGAATCCTCCTTAATTGTGCTCATTTGCCTCTAGACTCATGGCTTCATAAACTGAATCCTATATTTGTTTGCATGTCCGATAAATGCTTTTCTCATTTGTTCGAGCCTTGGAATGGTGAATGTCGAGAACGGTTCAAACCGGTTTGTAAAACAGGAGCAGGATCCTGATATACAAGACTGCCTACAAAAAATTGGTCAAAACACTTTTAGATGACCTCTTTTTAGGAGGAGGATACAAAGATGAATTTTAATAGAGAACGGAACTGGGAAACACAGGAGAAGCTTTAGGAAAAAAGTAGGACAAATGAGTATACAGAGCTGAATGCAGAATCGGATGGTTTGTGTCATGAAAACAAGCTACTGAAGGTGCTTATTCCGCCCCCCACCCCCCCACACACACACACATTTGCTCAGAAGGATATGCTCTCCCATTCCCCCCTCCAACTGCTAAAACAGAATGTGTAGGACCTCAGGAAAATGCTTTTATAGTCAGAATAAGCCTACAATGGACAGTCTCCTAGCTTTAAGCCTCTCACTTGTGCCTTGTTTTCAGGCAGAAAGCACATAATAGCTATCAACCTTTGAAGGAAATAGGAGATTTGGGACGACATGGGCATTTGAATCTCAATTTCTACATCGCTGGACTTGGATCCAGTTAAATAATGCCTCCCACTGTAGTCCCCCCCAAGCCCGGTGCAAAGTCAAGCCCCAAATGGCTGAATGAAGATCTGAAGGCTTGGAGCAAATAAATGAACTGCCTGCTTTTCATTACGCTCCAGTCTCAAGACGGGGATACATCTGGTTTTCTGATTACACTTTCCCGTAGTAAAGAAAATTCTAGCCTAGCAGGTCAAACCAGCTGATGACTAGCCAGCTCCAATTACTGACCTGACCTGCTTCTAACCTCAAAGGGGAAAAAAGAAAACCCTTTTTACTCATTCTTAGAAACCGAAATATGGGTGTAGAGGGTTGTTGGGTTTTTTCCTTGATTAATTAAAGTTGCTTATTCAAATTGTGCTTTAGTACAGAGTCTTTAATTATAAACAAAATAATGCCTGACTTCCTCTATAAACCTCCACTCAAAGGCAAAGAGAAAGAAAGACCAGACTCTTTTATTCTTATAATAAACAACAAAAGCACACTAATTTCAATATGGCATTTGGAACTTGATTTGTTCTATTTAATGAATAAAAGAATAGTTCTCAAAAGAGACTGTCTACTAAGATAAGGGTTGGTTGGTTTTTTTAATGGACACTCTAAAAGCCATTCCTAACTTCCAAATAAACTTCAGCATGGGTTTACTCTGCTGAACAATGCCCATGGCTTTGCTTGTGTATTCTAAAGTGTTAACCTGATCCAACTTTAGTCTACTCAAAAAAAAAAAAAAAAAAATATATATATATATATATATATATAGACCCATCGCTCCCCAATTTGTAGAGGGATTACACAATTTAAATTTCTGTCAAGGATTTTATAGCAGTAAAAAAAAAAAAAATTCTGCATGTTGAAAGGATGCTTTTTGGCCAGTGGCTTACAGGAGAACACACACATCCCCACCATTTCTGTTAGCATATTACAATTCAAAATGCCAGTTGCTTACGGGACTGTAGCTTCTGTGTCCGATGGAACAAGATGAAATTGTTAATCCTCGGCTTTGGACCTAGAAGCAGCATTCAAAAGGTTCGATTTGAGTTGTAAAAAGCTATTGAATGCAATGGATTCATTAAGTTCAACAGATCTAGTTCTTTTTAGTCTATGACCATAGGTGGCTTTTGAATTATTCTCCATCTGAAGAGGAGGAGTTACCATGTTTCTCCACTATCCATCTGCAAAAAACCATGGTCTCCGTGGTCTTCCAAAAACACTTTGGAAAATAAAGCTAAATCCTTCCCCCAAAGGAAGCCCATGAATGCTCACTTTGATTTACATTTTGTATCATCCCTGTCAACCAGATCGTGTTTGGACACTATCTTTCTAGATCTAGATCTTTCTAGATCTCCATTCTAGAGAGGAACCAGTTAAGGAGAAGTTCTAAATCAAACAAGAGAGTTACTCTTTGAATCTGGCCTGGAGTCCACACCTACAGTCTGAACTTACGATCTCCTTTGGAGAATTTAAATCATGCCCAATAAATGAATGCTGAAGCTTGTAATGACAATAGATCTGAAAAAGTACATAGATGCTTGCTTACTCACTGGTAGGAGTTCAATCATACCAGTAAAAATACCAGATGTGTACTTTTTTTTTTAAATCGTACCTGGATTGCTTCTCCCCTTTTGTAGTCTGCATTTTGGTGAGTATATTTCAGTTCAATTTCAAATGTCTGTTGCCTGCCTACAGGTATCCAGCACCTCACTGAATGAGGCTAGGTACGAAAAGTTCCCGAGAAATGGAACACAGCTCATTAGTTAGAACCTAAAAAGTCAGTGGAAGAATACTAGCAAAGACTGATGAAAAAAAATAAACAGAATACCATAGGAACTACGTGGGACTAGATCACAGAATAGCCATATACCGAGCAGCTGGTCACAGAAGCCTACAGCCATCTCCCCATCTCATTTCAGTTGACGATGCTTCGGGAGAATCTCCCATCAGACAGCATTCCCACAGCCAGACACACACTGACAATGAAGTCTTCAACATGCCAAGCAGGAAGTTATTCTCTGGTCTGGGCTTGTTATTCCGACAGCACTTTCCAATAGCACTTTCCAACCTGCTGCCTGCTACAGTTCAGTTTACCCCTTTTTCCTTCTGCATCCCTCCACCCCAACACAAACCAGGAGGAACAAACTATACCCACACTTCTCTCGGCCTCTAGTCTTTGACCATGAGCTACTTTCCTACCGAGGTCCATCTGATCTAAAAGGAACATCCCTTTTGTTGTAAGTAAAAGGAAATGGTGAATGGTTTCGATAGAGTCTATATCCTTTGGTGCCCTTGGTATTATGTCTAGCAGAGGTTGATGGTTCCGTAATCATAGGAGCAATTTGTAATCTCTTAAAAATAGCAATGTCAACAACCATTTTTAAAAAAACAGATACTAAAACACTGCTGGCCTTGCATCTCCCCAGATAAACATGCCCCTTCAACTCCAGCCTTAAGCATGATTTCCCCTCTAGCACTCTTTCCGTCCTCAGCCAAGTCTTCTCAAAGTGCACTGCATGGTCTCCCGTTCCCCACCTTCCCTAGGTCCTCCCTATCCCATTGTAATTGGGCACGTCCCATCACCATTGCCCTCCTACTAGATGACAAGCGACCTCTATGGTGCCCAACTCAATGGGCTCTAAGCAAATGAACTTCTATCTTCTTAGACACCTAAACACACCATCCCTGAAACTGTCCTAAGTGGCCTCCCTTACTTTCTTAGTCCATTCAGGCTGCCATAACAATACCATAGACTGGGTGGCTTGTCAACAAATTTTGCACAGTTCTTTCTGGAGCCTGGAAGTCGAGGACCATGGCACCGACGGTGTCTATTGAGGACCTCCTTCCTGGATCACAGTGGGCCAACTTCTCCTTGTGTCCTCACATGGCCGAGGGGGTTAGACAGCTCACTGAGGTATCTTTCTTAAGGGCACTAGTCCCATTCATGAGGGCTCTGCCCGCAGGACTTCATCACCTACCAAAGGCCCCATCCTCAAGTATTACCACATTGGGGATGAAGTTCAACACATGAATTTCATAGGAAAAGAAACATTCAGTCTATAGTGTTGACAATACTGATTCCTTTCTACTTCTGGTCAATCCTTTGTTTCCTTCATGGACCCACCATGGCTGCCTTGCCTCTTGAGGCTCAGTGTTCCTAAGATTCCAGTCACTGAATCCCTCTCCTTCTAAAGAGACACAGAGCACTCAGAAACCACTGTTCTCTCCCATACCTTTTTATTCCTGACCAGATGACCCACTGGTAGCAGCACTAAGTCCCAACTGGAGTTTACCATCTTTCTCAGTACAGATTTATTTCAGGTAGTGATACCAGTATCCACTCAACATCTTAAGCCAAAAGCTTCAGGGACCTTTCTGACTCCCCTCCTCGCTCTTCTGTGAGTTTGTTACAAAGGTCTGCTCTTCCCAATTTCCTAAATATCTTCAAAGACTCTTCATCCAGTCCACGTCTCTCATTTACTTTAGACAATTAACTGGTGCCAACAGTCAGTACCAAGCCATGTTTTAGAAAGCTGTCGAGAGGACCTAAGACTCCACATAAGCAGGTCACGGCACTGCCTATCCTTCAATGGTCCTCCACTAATCTGGACTAGATAGTCTCCATCTGACCCCAAAGCTTTGGTTCCGGTCACGTTCACATGGATCTAAGCTCCAGCAATCCAAAGTACTAACTACACCATTCCCCAGTCATCTTAGACTACCTCTTAGCTTCTAGCACCTTCCACAGAAGGTTTCTCGCACTAGAAAACGCACCTATCTTCCTCCTCAAGCAAACTCCTACTCAGCATTCAAGCCTTCACGAAGATGACACAGATTAGGGAGGCTTCCACACAACCCACCACCTCCTACCATTGTCAAGATCAGACACCGCCTGCTGGGAGCTGTGAGAGCACATTAGACAAGATAGCTCCATTTTAGCACTTGTCTTATTTCACTGTAGCTGTTACAGGCTCCTTCAAGATCCAGGTTTCTCAATCTTAGCACCACAGGCATGTTGGACTGGATAATCCTGTTGCAGCTGAGAGGTTTCGTAGCATCCCTGACCTCTACTCGCTAGAGGTCTACCCTGGTCGTGACAGTCAAAAAACACCCACAGACATTGCTAAATACTCCCCGGGGACCATCGTCCCCAGTGGACAACTAGTCCTCTAGATGGTGGGTTTTCACTTAGGCGAAGTGCTCACCTTAATCCCCAGCATCAAACACATGATGTAGCCCTGCACGTGTTTAATGCAGGGCTATTGAATGAAGTTTATTGAACAGATGAGGCCCGGAGCCTTATGAATCAGCTACTTGAAAACAAATCCCAAAATGACACTTTAAGGTAACTAAGAACAGGTCATCCTTTACATCTAAGATTGTATCTTAGTTGATTTGCAAAGGATGACTCCATTTCTTCTCTAAAGAGCACAACTCAAACACTACTTTATAAAAGTAGGTTATTTTAGTAAGAAAACAGACAATTAGAACCAGGATATTTCGGTGTGTGATTTCCGTTTTCACACAAAGAAAAAGAACACCTTAGCTGAATGTACTGTGTTTTGATGGATATTTTCCCTTGTATTAAATTAGATCTGGCTACAGTAAGGAACTCCAGAGACAAGGTAACACTTGCAATACGTTCTCTGAGCTGTGTTACAACCAATCATTGGCAGTGACCCTTATGCTTTGTCAGATCTGTGCTTGATTAAAACTCACATTTTAAACCTTAAATGAGGCCCACCAATTTTAAATCTCTTTCCTTCTCATCCAAACCACACAACCAATTACATATGTATTTTCCTTCAAAAGCTTCATCTCTCAAAAGGATCCTGCTTGCCTTCATTCAAGGATTATGATGAGGCAAAAAAAAAAAAAAAAAAAAAAAAACCATGAGCCCGAGTCTCTTCTGAGAGAACTACTAAGTAATTAAAAGTTTCACAAGTGAAGAATCTGTCCATCAGTTTAGGACAAAGTTTGGCTTCAAGCAAAGAACCAAATTAAACGAAAACCTAAAAGTAATTGATTGTAAGTATGTATTATTGAATCTTACCCCTGGCCTTTATGTTCTATAATCAACAATCACTTTTTTTTTTTTTTTTAGGTCCTCTGAAATGGGTTAACCAAGTAAACTAAGCCTACCTCACTTCTCCCTTCCCCAGTTGCCCACTAGGAAGTTTGAGGAAATAAAGTTCTACATGGCCTGGTGGGACCAAACAGGAAGATCCGAAATTAGTGGAATGCCATTTAGAAACCAGAGCATCGCTCCGAGGCTGACACAGTATGCCTAATTGTCAAAGGTCACAGACAGCTTCAAGTTTGAGGCACATCCACCTCTTTTTAAAGTCTGCATTTCTCTGTTTTTAGCATTTGTGATAACACGGTCATAAGAAGTGCTTTACAGGAGGTGTTGAGTTTTATTCAACTAAGGATCCTTGAAGACCAAGAGATCCCTTGGACTGAGAAATCCTTCCACAATAAGGGTGCAACACAAACACTAATATGCTTGAGGCCTTAGAACATGTAGCAATCCAGAAGCCAGGACACGTAGCCAACTGCAGAGAGGATCTGAAGAAAACCTGAAACAAAACTGGTTCGTAAAAACAGTGCCTGATGGAATGTTTTTCATTTTAACTCTATTTCAGGGTCGTAACAGATCCGTGAAAACCTCAAAGTCAAATGCATTCTGCAAGGATGGCTCTGCTCAGTCGTGGGCTCCTTGGGCTTCCTTTTCGGACCTTGCTCCCTTCCACAGGACACCTGGACCGTGTGATGCCCTGTGAGTTCCCGGGACACCTTCTGCCTGTAGGATACCATCCAACACCCTGCAGCATCCAGAATACAGACCTGAATGGTCTCCTCCAAACGCAAGCTCAGCTGAAGGAGCCCAGTCTCTAAATACCACCTTCTACTTTCACGGCTCTAATCACGGTATTGACCACCCATTACGTTCGACCTGTAAACCCCCAATCTCCCCACTTTTTCATTCTCACGTAGCCCCATTGCTTCCTCACTTCCCTCCTTCCTCAGCTTCGATTCTAGCTCCTTCATCACAGGCACTGCTTGAGTGAACCCCGAACTCCCTCCCCACCTCCTTCACATTTGTTGGCCAAACCCCAGTCCTGGTTCCATCTGAGTGGCCATTCTTTGCCAGGATAGCTGAAGGCAAGTGAACAGAACATGAGTAAGGTGACTGATTGTGGTCTTCAAAGACGTCCACTAAAGTCATGGGACCCCTCAGTGCCACCAGTAACCACCTAGGTTTCCTTTTTTTTTTTTTCCATTTTTTTAATGTCTATCTATTTTTGAGAAAGAGAGAGAGACAGAGTGAGAGCAGGGGATGGGCAGAGAGAGGAAAAGACACAGAATCTGAAGCAACTCCAGGCGCTGAGCTGTCAGCACCGAGCCCGATGTGGGGCTGGAACCCACCAACCTGGAGACCATGACCCGAGCCAAAGTCGGACACTTCACCAACTGAGCCACCAAGGTGCCCCAACCCCCTAGGCTCTCTTGACCCATCTCTTTTGCTACCTCCAGAAAGAACCACCTCGTTCCTCAGACATGTAGCATTTCATCTCCTCTCCCCTCACAGTCAGGGAGTCTTTGATTTCTAGGAGAAACACTTAAGACAGAGAAAAAGGCCACTCACTCTCAACCATATGTATGGCCCAACTTTATCAACAGCCCATCTTTGCCTTCCTACCTATAATAATGGCAGAACTTCCCGCTTCAGAAGGCTGAGGCTTCCACACTGGTCGTAGATCCCATCCTTTCTCACCTACTCAAGGGATTCTCTCCAGGAATTCTTTCCTCTCTCCTGCATCCTCCCCTGGTCACTCTGAGGTTGTGATCCCCTTTCCTCTCTCCTGCATCATCCCCTGGTCACTCTGAGGTAGAGAAACACTGGGAGGATTCCAAGGTAGGATAAAGAACCCTGGTATCCCCACAAACATTATTTCTATGCTCATTTTCATATTGATCTTTCTTTGGGTCCTTTACTTTTCTTCCACATCTCCCAGATCACTGGAGGTCAGGAACCCACAAATTCTTGTCCAGTTACCCATTTCACATTCTCAAGGGTTCGACAGCCAAGTCAAGTTTCACATGCCAAACTGAACTCCCAATTTCTCCCACCTCCAGAAGTAGCTCCCGCTGTCCTTTCACATAGCCCTGCTATCAAGTGAGTAGCAAGTACATCTTGGGAGTTGCTTCAACAAAATACATAAACATATACATAAATACATACATAAGTTATTCTTTGAGAACATCCCCATTAGGAAATATGCCGATATATTTAGGAGTGAAGAACCATGTAACTATTCTCAGATGATTCAAGATAATTGCATACATGTACACACACACACACACACACACACACACACACACACCAAAAGGGGGAGGAGGAGAAGCGAAGCAAATGGGGTAAAATGTTAACAGGTGAGTCTAGGTAAAGGGTATGACTGGTGTTCCTTGAACTAGTCTCCCAGCTTTTCATAAGTGTGAATTTTTTAGCCAAGGTTTTCAAATGGAACTAATGCTGACTCTTCCCTCCTTCACCGCCTCCAACCCAGGCCAACAGAAAATTCTGTTGCCACTACTTTCCGATAATGCCCAAGATATGGCCCCTTGTCACCATCTGCAACATCGGCACCCCAGTCCAGCCCCCACGGTGGCCATGTTCTCTGCTCTGCCCCCCTCCTGCCCTGCCCCTCCCCCACGGCCTTCTGTAAGAGCAGACAAAGGCTGTTCCTGCTCTGCTCACAATCTGCCTGTGGTTCCCAAGTCCCTTCAGTAAGGGCTGTCATCAAGGCCTCATGGGCGCCACGTAGCATTCCCCTCCCTCCATGCAGCTGCAGGTACTCTGAGCCAAACTCAATCCCTCAGGGCTTCCACACATTCTGCCTAGAATATTCTTCCTCCCAGTGTCTACGGGTCTCGCTCCAGCAATTCTTTAGGTCTGTGCTCAAATGTGGTCTCGTCACCATGGGTTCCTCTGAGTGACCTCTCTCGGAAGAGGCCCTCTTCTCTCCCCTAGGGCTCACCACTTCCTCATCTGATTTTCTATCAGAGTTTAGCAAAATTTTCCTTAAAGGGCCAGGGCAAGTATTTTTGGCCATAGGGTCTCTGCAGATGTTTTTTCAACTCTTATTGTAGCACAGAAGCAGCAATAGACCATAAACAGATGGGTAAGACTTACATAAGGTGGCTGGCCAGATTTGGCCAATATGCCCTCATTCAAGACCCCTGTTCTGGATCAAGGCTACTATAGATCTTGGGTTTCTTCATCTCCCATTATTGACTTGCAAGCTCTGTGAGAGAAGGTACGTGCTTTTGTCCACTCCTGGACCTTCGGTGCCAAGAGCAGGTGGCACAGACTCCAATGTTCACTGGATAACAGAAATCCATCCATGCAACACCTTCTAGTCCTGCTACATCTATTTCCTTCCTCCAGTGGAGGAAGTGCTCCTTCTGATCCAACTGTCCCCTCAGTATTGTTTCCTTGTATTTTACTTCAACTAGACTCTACCCTCCTTTATAGCAGAGGTGGGTTTCTTCCACCTGGAAGTCCAATGTGCTTCAGAATACTTAACCGAATAGGCTCTATAGATCTGTATCGAAAGAAGAAATCGATCACGATAAGAAGGGAGGTAAGAATAGAGAAGGCTAAGCGGAGATGGAAGAGACGCTTACAGGAAAAAGAGGGTCGTAGGAGTGAGTGCTAGCAATTTCCTCTGAGGACAGAAAATGGGGAGGATGCTCTGCTCTACGTTTTGCCAGCCAAACAATACCTGGAGGGCTTTGTTCTAATGCTGGTGCCCATACTTTAAGAGGGAACTTTGTGTGGTGCTTCAAGAGAAATACAGCCAAGGTAGTGAAAGGAAATTTGACATTTGAAGAACCATTGAAAAAGCTGGTGACTGAAACACGGAGATGGCTTAGCCTGGGAAGGAAGAGATGGAGAGGTACAGGATCACAGACTTCAAATACTTAGACCGGTCAGATTTGAGAAGGATTAAATGCTTGGTGTTGGTCCAGAAATCCTACCGTGAGAATTACTGAAGTTGATGTTAGTTCAATAGAAGAACTTTCTAGAAGCTAGAGTGTCTGAAAACAAAGGATCAAATCACCAGAAGACATGCAGTTCCCATCACACAAAGGATTATTCAACCACTGCTCAGGAAGAACCTGGAAGGATCTGGGTGTGAGGTCAAGATCTTTGCCCAGATGACTAGGGTTCCTTCCAACTTGGAGACTAGAATTTTACCAAAGCTGTGAAGGGTATCCAAATGCAGAACCGAGGGACCAACATGCCAGCTGTTGCCTCAGCTGGTTGTTGAGCTCATCTGACAGTGCCCCAAACATGTTCAGTAGACAACATTCCCAAGAGGAAGTTAGTTCAATGTCTCTTAATGGTCTTAGAAGAACATTTTTAAGTCTCCTAAGTATTAGTTGTATAGATAAATGGAAAAAAATGAAGATCTGTATCCCTACTTTGTATCACAGAAGGAGAAACTCATGAAAAAGGTCATCTTCTAATAGGCCCAGGACCGAGCCTCAGAACAGGACCACGGAGGAAGCTACCAGAATCAGGTCCCTGTTGCAGGTAGTCAACCAGGGCTCGCCCAGGAATCCAGTCCAAACTTAAAAGCCCTGCTGGCCAGTCATCCCCTCTATTTTCCTCTTTGTGTAGATCTTTAAACTTCTCAGGGGCACCTGGGAGGCTCAGTGGATTAAGTGTCCAACTCCTGATTTCAACTCAGGTCATGCTCTTATAATTCAGGAGTTTGAGCCCCCCATCAGACTCTGCAGTGCACAGCCTGCTTGGGATTCTGTCTCCCTCTCTGCCTTTCTCCTCACTCACACTCTCAAAAACAAGCATTTAAAAAAAAAAATGAACTTCTCAAACCTTACTTCACATTCAAACATTAAAATACCTTGCTTCGGGGGCGCTGAGGTGGCTCAGTTGGCTCCGCTTCGGACTCTTGGTTTCGGCTCAGGTCACGAGATCACAAAACCATGAGTTGAAGCCCCACATGCGGCTCCACGCTGTTAGGGTAGAGCCTGCTTGGGATGCGCTCTCTCCGCCTCCCTCTGCCCCTCCTCTGCTTGTGCTCTCTCTCCAAATAAACTTTAACAAATTGAAATCAAATCTCTGGTTTCAACCATACACTCTTCCCCAACAGCTCGGTCATGCTATCACCTCCCCAGGGAAGACTCATAAACGACCTGCCTCTAGCTTCTCATCTGCCGCCGTTCACTGTGCGGACAGGATTTTACCACACCCTTTACTGAGCCTCTGGTGTTGAACCCTCTGGAGGCTTCACAGGTGCAGCCTTGACGTGAAGTTCTGAGAGCGCTGGGTACTGCTGGGCTTTCCCCGCTCCAACGTGCTCTTTTGCTTCTGCGATAACTCATCGCTCTTTGGGGCTGTGGGTGTCGGGCACGGAGCTGGCACTTGAAGACAACTCTGAAGAGGACGAATGTGGTTTCTGCTCGGTTTACGACTTTGTTCGGAATCGTACAAGTGTCATGGACTGAACTGCACCTCACTAAAGGTCCATTCGAGTTCCAAACCTTAGCACCGAGGAGTGGGACCTTATTTGGGAACAGGGTCCTCACCGACGTGGGTACGATGCAAGTTACAGTGAGGCCATACTGTGGGGAGGGGGGATGATCCAACAACTGGAGTCCTTACAAGCGGATTTGGACACCAGACACAGGAGATGGTCCTGTGAAAACCCATATTCGGACACAGACAGAAGAGGTGAAGACAGAGGAAAATGCCACAGGAAGATGGAGGCAGAGGGTGGAGGGACAGACCTACAAGCCAAGGAACAGAAGGAGCATGGTCACCAGAAGCTAAGGCAGAAGCATGCGACAGATTCTCCCCCATCGAGCCTTCAGGGAGAGCAGGACGTTGCCAACATTTTGATTTGGGACTTCTAGACTCCATAACAGAGAAGAAGTTTTGGTTTTAAAAGCTCCAATTCTTGGGGCGCCTGGATGGCTCAGTCGGTCAAGCATCCGACTTCCGCGCAGGTCATGATCTCACGGTTCGTGAGTTCGAGCCCCACATCAGACTCTGTGCTGATAGTGTGGAGCCTGCTTGGGATTCTCTCTCTCTCTCTCTCTCTCTCTCTCTCGCTCTCGCTCTCGCTCTCTCTCTCTCTGCCCTTCTCCTGCTCACACTCCCTCCCTCTCTTAAAAGTAAACATTTTTAAAAAAGACCCCAAAACCTTCAATTCTTGGTCCTTTAAGGCAGCCCTGGGAACCTAACGAGAGCAGCAATTGGGCAGTTAATGGTAAAGCAGGTGCTGTAATGAATTACAAGAAGCTGCTGGTGAAAACTAGGTTAGTGAGAAGCATTTTGCTTGCGAGGGACAGGAGCGAGACCTCAACGGAATCAAGCAAATACCACAGAATAGACGAGTACCCAAGGGTTGAAACACCTATGTCGGGACCCTCCCCCCTGTTCCGTCCTTTCTCAGGCAGGCTGCCCCCCGCCAAAGGCAAGCAGAACCCCAGCAGGTACAGGCTGCCCTGGTCCCTGCAGCCTCCCTCCAGGGATAGGGGCTCAGACTCTCAGCATCCATGGGAGTTCTTGAAGCAACACGCCCACTGGCAGCCGAGGCCACAGGTCTGACTCTACCCGGAAAAGGGGGCCTTTATGATTCACACCCCCACGCGGTGTAGAGGAACAGGGGTGGAGAAGAAAAGAACTTTCCAGGTATCAGGAGAGGGAGAACGTGGTGCGAGCGAGGCAAGACTAGCAAGGGTCTGCAACACTGCCTAAGTGTTCGGGGAAGGCTTAGAGACACAAAGACCCGCCTGGTTAGGACCTTAAGGAAGCTGGTAACTGGTCAGGCTGAGGGTAGGAAGGAACCGGTTCCAGGCAGAAGGAATGAAGTGTCCAGAAGCCCAGCGCTGGGTCCTCACGACCCCCTGTATCTGTGTTCACTAGGAGCAGAAATCCTAACTCCTGTCCCAAGGGGGGAGGGGGGATCAGCTTTGTTCTTTCCTAGAATTCTCACTGGCCAGCCTCCTTCCCAGGCGTCTCTACCTCCTGCTTTCAGGGTTAGGAGGACATTGGAGGTGACAGTTCCACTTCCGATCACCTCTGCTGCTGGGTCCTCAGGGAGCCTCCCGCCCTCCCCCCCCAGCACCCTGCCAAACACCAGGACTGTCCTCCTGGGACCCTGGCCCCTCCCCCCACGCCCCAGCACTCCGCGCCTCCCCCGCTTCCCAGACTGGCTCCTAGTTGTTGCACGGCCTCCGCCAGCTGCTTGCTCTACCTGGAATACGGTCTCCTTGTGCACTGGCTGGCTGGTTATGACGTAACAAGCCACCACAATCCCACCAAGTGGCTCAAAACAGTGACACAGAGCTCTTGCCTCACTCTACTGGGGTCACAAGGCCCACACAAGACTCACCGAGCCAAAGTCAAGGTGCTGGGTGGGCTGCACCCCCATCTAGGGGCGGCTCTACTCCCTTACCTATTCCAGCTCCTAGAGGTCCCCCACATCCACGGTGCCTGGCCGCTTCCTCCAGCTTCCGACCCAACAGCAAAACGAGCCCCTCTGGAATCTCCCCGCTCTGACTCTCTTCTGCCTCACATGTCCACCCTTAACAAGGACGCTTGTGATCGCATGGGGCCCGCCTGCAGAACTCGGCCGACCCTCCCAGAAGTCAGCTCATTAGCAACCTTCAGGGCACCTGCAACCTTAAACCCCCACCCCCACCCCCCCACCGGGCCAACGTCATCTGCCGTTGTCGCGAGGCTCCTGGGTGGCCATTCTTCGGCCAGTCGCGCAATTCCTATCCGTCTTGCCACCCCATGAACATTCGTGCTTTTGTCCACTCTGGGTGACATCGCCGGCTGTTCCCCGCGCCAGGGGCACAGGTCTCTCTTACACAATCCCCCACTCCGCCCCTACGGCTCTCCAGAATCCGCCACCTCCTCTGGCGAGGCCCTCCCAGCACGCTGGAGTGGGGGGTGGGGGTCTACCTAGCGTGGGACGATGTGGTCCCATCGCTGGGTTCCAATGAGCTCCCTGTGTTCACGTTTCCCACAGCAACTGCAGTGGCCGCACCGCCCTTGATTGTTTTCTCTGTGAGGACTCTCTATCTCCCGCCTGGCTAGTAGCAGGCCCCCAACGCTTTGCCGCAGACCCAGCCATCCAGAGTCAGTCCAGGCTGGAGTATTTAACCCACAGCTTCAGCTGGAAGGCCGAGGCCTCGCGCCATTCATCCAAAAGCTCTTTTGGTCTTTGTCCCCAAACAACTTCTCACTGGTTTCCCTTCTCTGCTTTTCATATAAGCATATGCGTGTCTAGTAAGGATTTCCTTCCTTAGGCTTCAAGTGACTTCCCTTAAAAAAAAGGAGCCGAGGTCACGTATCCTCAGTAGATTCTTAGCCCTAACCTACAGACCAAGAGGATGATCGCTTCACGTTGCCAACATTTATTTAGGTCCAAATTTTGCTGGGGGCGCTCGCATCCGAGGCTCTATTCATAAGCACTCCAGTAACAGCCCACAAAGAGTGACAACGATTACAACGTTATTTGTACACACCAATACACGTGTTTATAATTATCACATTTGTGGCGAGTTTCGTTATTTGCCCAAAGATGGCTATCACGTAAATAAGGTCATGTTACCAAATTTCAGAATACCGGGTTACCCATGAGATTATGTGTGGCATCATTCTTTTCCCTCCCCTCCCCAATATTGTAAAAAGGCCACAGATCTCAACTGACGAGCAACGTATGAACAAACCTCGAGGAATGTAAATCATTAACATTAATCATGTGTTCGTTACAGTCCTCAAAACAGAAATATTCTGCACGGCATGCCTCACGAAATCAAGCACAGAGTGCAAAGTTATGATAAAGCTCTATGTCAGCAAGTGTAAACTCTTACAATACAATCCAGGAACTAACTGCGATTACCAGTGTCACTGCTTACAGTAAACACATAACGTGCGTATAATGAAGAAAAGCAGGAGTCAGATTAAAACAGAATTACATCCAGAAAATTTTCTTTAGGGAATAAAGCTTCTTCTGGGGTTGATCTGGGCTATGATGTTATTTATTGACCAGGAAAATACAGGGAACTAACTCCAGGTGAGAAGTGTGTGTCTACAAAGATGGAAAATACACAAAAGCACAAGGGGTTCAGGGAAGGACGGGAAGACTGAGAAAATCTCTTGGGAAATGTGAACAGATATTATCAGAGAGGAAAAAAGGGAGAACAGTAAAGAATTCTTAAGAGGCCTGTAGTTTAGATAAAGTATTTAATCTTTGCATAAATGTTTGTTTGCCACCTACTAATTGCCAGCCCCTGTGCGACTTGTCAGCTTTTTTTTTTTTTTTTAATGTTTATTTTTGAGAGAGACAGAGCATGAGCAGGGGAGGGGCAGAGAGAGAGGGAGACAGAGAATCCAAAGCAGGCTCCAGGCTCTGAGCTGTCAGCACAGAGCCCTATGTGGGGCTCGAACTCATGAACCATGAGATCGTGACCTGAGCTGAAGTTGGACGCTTAACGGACTGAGCCACCAAGGCGCCCCCCACTTTTTTAATGTTTATTTTTGAGAGAGAGAGAGAGAGAGTGTGTGTGTGTGTGTGTGTGTGTGTGTGTGTGTGTAAGCAGGGGAGGGGCAGAGAGAGGAGAACAGAGGAAGCAGGCTCTGTGCTGACAGCAGCGAGACCCAGTGTGGGATGTGAACTCACGAACCTTGAGATCACGACCCGAGCAGAAGTTGGACGCTCAACCGATTGAGCCACGAAGGCGCCCCTGTCAACTTCTTTTGACGTAAGGCCTTTGTCATCGGATGAGGCCGTTCTCCTTATCTGATACCTATAGCATTGACCTCATGGGATACACAGTGATGAGAGACTATAGTGTGTAACTAATTGTCAACAGTTGAGTTACAAGACATTACCCTCGATGCCATTACATTTCATCTTTCAGTTTCTCGTCTGTGGTTTCGCCTATTCACATATTGATCCAGCCTCCTGATAAGGCCATCCACAGTATTAGCTCCTGCCAGCTTTGTGCAACCCACAAAGCAGAGGCTTCTCTGGTTTAATTCAAATCATTAACAAGAACATGAAATTGCACCTGACTTCAAGCGTGGGCTCTAATCAAGAATGAGAAACACGCAAGTCCAATGGTCTCCACTGACAGGGCAAGTCCTTAAAGACAAACAGCTGCCTATTGTGCCAAAGCAAACAAAGGAGCGCCCAGAGAGGAGAAGGCTCGCCCAGTAAAGGAAAGAGCCTCCCTATTCCACCTCCGAGCCCCCGATCTGCTTCTAAGAGACAACACCAGTCTACCCTTTCCTTTAGGGGGGAAGGTTCCCTTCTGCTGGAATGATGTTCGCTAGATCGATACGATTAAGGTCAATACTAACATGTTCCTTTCACCTGGCCTGACATTCCTACGTAGTTACGCATATCTCTTCCAATATGGGAGGAGAAGCCTAGGATTGTGTTCTTTAGGAACCATAACTTTTCTCCACGCCAGGAAGCTCAGAACTCTGCACAATTAATAAAGCTTCTAACTTTATCACCCTGAAATTCCTCAGCCTAACACTGGCTAAAAAACGGACCCCAGAACCAAGACGTGCTGTAGGACTCACGCTTGGAGGGATTTCTGAATTTCCTCGTTTCTCAACTGTAGATTGAATGCCTTGTCTGAAGGTCCCGCTCTTCGAAAGGTCTAGAACGGACTTGTTTTTCCTTCCAGCCCCTCTACGCAGGAGAGCTGTGGGGTAGCTCATGTCTAAATTATGACCAGCTGTTCAAAGAGAAGCCACAAAGAGCCACAGTGCTTTAACTCCGTCCATACATATTCATTTTGCCCCAATGAGTATCTTAAGGGCTTTCTCAAAGATCTCCTGAAATCCCTAATATGCAAATTCAACACATTAAAAATATCCTCTGCCTTCAGGCGAGACAACACCTAAACCATTATTAGAGACCTCCAGAGAAGACTTCACCATCTCCTTCAATAACTGGTTTCAGCATTTAATAACCCTTTCCATCAGCCAGCTCTTAAATCTAACTTAAATCCTGCTTCCTGGTGCTTAAGTTGGGGAATATCCTTCTATGAAAGAATTTTAAAGTTAGAAAATTACTCATCAGCCTGGGTATTACCGCCAGCAATTAACCACACATGGAAATATCTGAAGCCTGATGCTTTTGAAAATAGAATTCCATTATTCACACTTTCTGCAGCCAAAGACAGAGCCACAAGATAGTATTGTAACCTATTTAGGAAGGCAGTCTGGCTCTCGGATCCAACCGTGAGAACGAGCTCCAAACTCCCCACTAATCTCAGTCCAGCCAGGCGTGATTCATGGAAGCAATCCCTACGTAATAATATAGAACACTGGGTGGTTGCGGGGGGGAGGGGTGCCTGGGTGGCTCAGTGGGTTAAGCGTCCGACTTCAACTCAGGTCATGATCTCACGGTTCATGGGTTCAAGCCCCGTGACAGGCTCTGTGCCTGACAGCTCGGAGCCTGGGGCCTGCTTCGGGTTGTGTGTCTCCCTTTCTCTCTGCCCCTCCCCTACTCATGCGCCGTCTCTCTCCATCTCTAAAAAATGAATAAACGTTACGAAAAATTTATGACATAGAACACTGGGATCATTACTGTCCCCTTTGGTTCCCTCCCTGTGGTAGCAAGATGCTTACACATCTTTTCAGAGTTCCCTTCCATCATTCCCTTTCTCTACATGACTCTGTGCAAAGAATATCATTCTGTTTGCTTTAACGTCCCCTGGTGTAGACCGGGCTAGCATCACCCAATGGTTGCTTCTCATGGTGAGAAAATCATTATCCTAGGCTCTTCACGAAATTCTGAGACACCTGTCTATGCAACAATGACAGTGTCACTCAGCAGTTAGAAGGGCGAATAATGTCCGTAAAGTTTGGTATTATTATAGCCGTAATAACATAGGGCGTTTTTATATAAATCCTTTTAAAAGGGAGCCTGTACATATTTCCATGCACCCCGGCAAGGGAGAAAATTGAACAAATCCTTTCAGTAGGTGTTAAATACCATCAACATGTGAATCATCTTTAAATCATTTCCTTAACAATAGGTCCATTTTGAATGGTACAAATTACTTGGCTAAAAGAGACAAGGTGAATGCCAGCATACTGATAAACTAGCAAACGCAAATGAAGTCAGTGTGACTGTCACTTCGTATATGCTCTGCCCGGGGCACGGTGGAGAGGCCGCAGAAATGCTTACAATTTTGTCTTGTGAAACATGACAGACCTCCCTTGACAGGACTTCTCCCTAAGCAGGCCTGCGGAAACCGGAGGACGCTATGTGACTCTGTATGAACACTGTCTTGTTAAAGTGGCCCCACCACCCCCACTGCTCGTCATCATCGACGTGGTAGACAGTGCTCCCCCAAAGATGCCCTCGTCCCCAGAACCTGTGAATATAGGACCTTCCATGACCAAAGGATCTTTGCAGATGTAATCACATCAAGGATCCTGGAAGGCGGAGATGATCCCGGATGATCCAGGTGGGAACAATGTGATCACAAGGGTTTTTATAAGAGAGAGGCGGAGGGTGACCGTCAGAGGGGATGTGGCTGCAAAGGTAGAGGCCGAGGCCGGACTGCTGAGAAGAGAAGCCGATGAGCCGGGGGAGGTGAGCAGCCTGGGATGCTAGAAACAGTAAGGAAGTGGTCTGTTCTTTTGAGCCTCTGGAAAGAACACAGCCCCATAGACACATTGATTTTAGCCCACTGAGGCTTCTGACATCCAGAACTATAGGAGAGTAAAATTATATTAAAAAAAAATTTTTTTTAATCTTTATTTATTTTTGCAAGAGAGACAGAGTGTGAGCAGGGGAGGGACAGAGAGAGAGGGAGTCACAGAGTCCAAAGCAGGCTCCAAGCTCCGAGCTGTCAGCACAGAGCCCAATGTAGGGCTTGAACTCACAGACTGTGAGATCATGACCTGAGCCGAAGTCGGACGCTCAACCGACTGAGCCACCCGGGCGCCCCTAAAGTTACATTTTTGAAGCCACTAAGCTGGTGGTAGTTTGTTACAGTGGCTGATACAAGGGAATAATGTACTGCTCACAGAATGAAAACATAAACCAGAGATTTATACAGACAGGGACTTAAATGTTTCCTTTTTTAGGCAGTTAAAGGTTATCGCGTGACCTAGTGTTCGGGATGTGCGTTTGAACTACACTTCTTCTGTTCAGGTACTCGATGTTCTGAGGTCTTACATCTGCTAGCATTGTCTAAGATGACCATTACCCCATCTCCCTGCACTTCTGTAAACAGCAGGTGCTAAAATGAAATTATATTCAAAGGCATTTAATCGAACCCTCGAAAGGAACCAGTTAGCTAAAATCCTGCACTTCCCCAATAACTTCAAACTAACTTCAAAAAGAGAGCAGACATAGTTTAGAGCAGACTTTGGCAAACTAGCATACAGGTCACATCCACCTGTTTTTGTAAATAAGGTTTTATTAGAACACAGCCACGTTTTTAGTTTATGTATTATAAGTGACCTGCTCTCATGCTACAACCTCAGAGATGAGTGGTTTTCGCAGACCATACACTACACGAGTATCTATATACCACCCTTGACCTTGTCTTTCAGCCTACAAAGCCTAAAATACTTACCACCTGGCTTTTTTTTTTTTTTAATGTTTATCTATTTTTGAGACTGAGAGAGTGTGAGCAAGGGAGGGGCAGTGAGAGAGAGACGCACACAGAATCAGAAGAAGACTCCAGGCTCTGAGCTATCAGCACAGAGCCCGACGTGGGGCTTGAACTCATGAACCGTGAGATCATGACCTGAGCCGAAGTCGGACTTTCAACCAAAGGAGCCACCCAGGCGCCCCTCCACCTCACTCTTCACAGAAAAAATTGGCTGACCCCTGGATTAAAGGACTCTCTTTGGAGTCAGACAGACTTAAGTTCTAATGGTGACTCAACCACTTAAGAGCTATGTCATTTGAGGCAAAGCATTTAATCTCAGGGAGCCTCATTTTTCTTTATTTGTAGAGGAGACAGATATCCACACCTACCTTAGAGGAGACTGAAGCCTAGAATACAGTGCATAGGACATTTGTCAAAGGGAGCGTGTATTAATAATATTATATATTAATTATTTTGCAATTCTATAAAATATTAAACACCTCAAAAATTAACGTACAAAGTAATAGCTAAATAAGCAATAGATGCTTCTAACAATAACATTGCTCTTTAGCAGATGCTCTGTAAGTATTTTTGAATGAATGAGTAATCTGGATTTCCAAGTCATGAGACGGCGTCATGCTAAGACTGAATTATGTTGGGACATTAGAAGGCGTCCTCCCCAAGTCTTTACCTACTGAACTGATCACAGCAATACGAAGCAACTCCTCTGGTACCAGGAAGGAACCATCGCCAGGGAAGGGTAGCAGGCTGCAGTAGACGTCAAGGGCAAGGAAGCTTTAGGCGGATCATCTGAGAACAATCGCAGGAGTAGGGAAAACGTTAAGTGCCCGCTTCACACCAGTGACCTCCTCATGACTTACTTGTATCAGTTCAAGAAAGCACAAAGAGATTCCGAGTGGAGAGACAAATTGTACCACCATTATATGGGGAAGCAACCATTCTAATTCATTGTCATTTCATGGATTTTTCCAATCCTAAAATTTGGCATGATTAGGGAAGCCTTTGTATTCTTTCTAACTCAGGAAAATGAATTCTTTAAGTTGACTAAGCCTTGACCATGACTCTTTCCAATGCTTTATCACAATGTTATCACTTTCTAGACACACCCTTGGCGATTATCAGTGAAAACAGTTGACGGGGCTTGGAGTCACAACATCCTGGTCCGGATTCAGCTCTGTAACTTTTCCTACTATCGTCACCTTAAGTAAGTTCCTAATTTTCCCTACTTTTCTACTTTTTCATCCATCAAAATGGAGCTAAAAATATTTAAATCGTGGATTTGTTCTAAATATTAAATGAGATAACTTACATATAAACATGCACCAAAAGCACTATTTTGCAGGTTTATTATTAGCTAATTATATGGTAGAAATTAGATGCAAACATGCTCTAAATGCTGAAGGGCAATGTAAACATCAGCCATTTGTATACAGCAATAAATAGACTAAAATGGATTACATTTTAATGTAACTGAAAAAGTCATATTAGGGGCGCCTGGGTGGCTCAGTCGGTTAAGCGTCCGACTTCGGCTCAGGTCATGATCTCGCGGTCCGTGAGTTGGAGCCCCGCGTCGGGCTCTGTGCTGACAGCTCAGAGCCTGGAGCCTGCTTCAGATTCTGTGTCTCCCTCTCTCTCTGCCCCTTCCCCGTTCATGCTCTGTCTCAAAAATAAATAAACATTAAAAAAAAATGTTTTTTTAAAGTCATATTAAAGCCATGGAACTATCATAGTTTATAGCAGTATTTCTCACGTTGGACAAAAACTGGACACACAAATGTTCGTCAACTGGCAAATGGAAGGATAATTGTGGTGTATTCCTCCTATGGAATACAACTATACAATATAAAGTGGTAATACATGCAATAGCATGGGTAAATCTCGTAAACCTTATGCTTGAGCAAATGAAAGCAAACACAAGAAGCCATGTGACAGTTAATTTTACATATCCATTTGGTTAGGTTGTGGTACCCAATTGTTTTTGTGAAACACCATCAACTTGGTGCTGTGAATGCATTTTTTAGATGTGATTAACACTGAAGTCAGTAGACTTTGAATAAAGCAGATCCCCCTCCATAATATGGGTGGGCCTCGTTCAATCAGTTGAAGGTCTTAAGAGAAAAGACTGAGCTTCCTTAAAAAAAAAAAAAAAAAAAAAAAAGAACTGCCTCCGGGCTGCCTTTGGACTTAAAAGGCATCAACTCTTCAACCTTTGGGAGAACGTCCAGGCTCCTGGCCTGCGTTCCAAATTTCAGACTTGCCAAACCCCTGCAACCAAATGACTCAGTTCCTTCAAATAACAGAAATATTTCTCTCTTCTCTTCTCTCTCCATATGTATACATTGCATAGACATTAAATATATTTCATAGATACGTGTGTGTGATCGCCTGTTTCTCGGGAGGACCCCGACAAATACAGGCTGCGTATCACATAATTCCATTTCCATGAAATTACGGAAAAATGAAAACAGTAGTGACAGGAAGCACATCAGTGCAGATGAGTAGTTCCGTGGGGCTGGGAGAATGCGAAACTTCTCAGGAAACTCTTCAGGATAATGGAAACGTTTTACACATTTGCACCTAAATGTACAAGTGGCTGCATGATTGCACTGATTACCAAAATGTCTCAAACTGTGTATGTGTACTTAAAATGGGTGAATGTTACTGTATTTAAAATATATCTCAACGGAACCTGGAGGGAAAACTCAGACTGCAAACCACGTAACAGGCTGCAATATTCTCCTGTACATCACGAGCAAACTTAATGAAAAATTATTTTGTGTTATTTTTTCATGAATATAAAAATACCAGGATTTGTTGAATTGCCATTATTGCCTAACGCACTAAACACGTTCAAGGGGAGAAAATGCTAATATATGTCAGGCAGGATCGTGGGTAATTCACATACGCGTTATTATGAACAAGTTAATTAAAGTCATAATACTAATAAATTACATCCACTAAAGCCATTGTTTTATTCACTTCTGATTTATGTACAGTCCCTCTCTTGAGTAAATGGAAATTTTGATGTGACAGTAAAAGCTGAATAACTAATATATCAATCCATAGTAAACATCATCCAAAGGCAACTGTGATCAAATTAAGTCCTCCTTACAGTATCTGGGAAGAGAAACTGTATTAAAAATAAAGGTGTTTATAACTTCAAAGGTACCAGCAGCATCACCAGTTCTGACACAGCGACTTTGATCTCTGGCTCCGAAGCCATTTTACAGCAGTTCCCGAGTTATCAGGAAGTCACCGGCTCAGTTCAGAGCAATGGACGAAGACAGGAGAGCCTCAAATAAACAGCTCAAAGCCTTTGCGGAGAATTTCCACCTTTGCTCTCTCAACTGCCCTTCTGGACAAACAGTTCCATGACAAACAAATTGGTCTGCCCTCGATTTGCTACCACATTTCCTAGATACGGGTTACCCAGCAGCGTCTCTTGACTGCAACCATGAATAATGATTCCCCCTATGAATCAAGACACTCGCTTCCTCATGCTACCCATGCAGCTGAGCCCATCCATAGCTTTTAAATGCTTTATTGTCACTATGGAGGTTGATTGGGAACATTACAAACTGTCAGAAATGGAGAACTCTGTCTAAAAATACCTCGCCATGTAGTTTATGGCATCAAGTCCATTTTATCATTTGGTAACAGATTTTAGAAGCACACTTGGATTTGATCAGCAATTCCGACACTTTGAGCCTGAGACAAACTATCGACCTCTCTGAAACTCAGACTCAAAATTGGGAAAATAAGAGTAATTATGCCAACCATGCCTGCCTGTTTAAGGCTCAAATAATGTTTGTAAAGCCTCTACTTTCAAGGCCCAGCCCTCGTAAGATCTCAATAAAAGCGGGGCATACCGCCAGGCTTATTCCTTAAAAGAGCTGAATGGGGAGGGGTGGGCTTGTATTTAATTCCTGAGACAATTGTCATCTCCTGTAAAACCCTGGTCCTGGGATGCCTGGCTGGCTCAGTCAGTTAAGCGTCCAACTTCAGCTCAGGTCATGATCTCACAGTGCGGGAGTTCGAACCCCACGTTACTCTCTCTGCTGTTGGCACGGATCCTGCTTTGGATCCTCTGTCCCCCCTGTCTGTGCCCCACTTTGCTCATTCTCTCTCTCAAAATAAATAAATAAACTTTAAAAAAAAAAAAAAAAAAAAAAAAAAAAACAACCATGGTCCTAAACATCACTGATTCTAGTAGGTTGCAGTTAAACTAGCAAAAGCCAACCTTATGCGGACATGTGTCAAATAATGCCCTCCCCTCCTGAAGGAGATCGACGCTCACGTCCTGAAGAGCAGGGCTTTCTTTCGAGGGTAGAACCAGCCATCTCCTATGCCCCTCAACACTGATCCCCCGATATACCAGTCTAAACTTTCATTTTCAAAGACACAAAATCAATAGACGCCCACTAAGCTTGTAACTGAACTTACTCCTTCTAAAAGAAAATGTGAAAGGGTTGACAGCTGTCAATACATGCTGATTGATTTTTAGGAGACATATTAAAAAATGAGGGTGCCAATTTATTTTCTCTGCTGATGACCGATAACGGTTTTGGTCACCTTAAAATACAACCCCGTCCCTTTCAGACACCACTTTGATTGTCCAAGATTTCTGTGCCCCTCTCTTTTTCTGTCCTTTTTTCTCCATCTAATACCTCGTTACTCGCCGATCGATGGCAGTTATGTCTTTATCATTCACGCTGAAGCCCGATTTTGTCACCACCACCTCACCATGAGCACCACGGGAAACTCCGACGTCCACACCGGTGACTTAGCTGACAACGTCCGCTGAAGCAACTGTAAAAGCAAATCGTGACACCAAAAGTCTTCTTTGCAAAGATACGGGACCATTTGATACCTAGAAGTATGCAGAGTAGTGAGTACATCAATATGACGTGTCCTAGCACTAGAAGCTCTTTCAGGGGGCATGTATTATCTTTCTCTGGGTTTCTAGCCCTAGAAAATTACTTGGCACAGAGTAAATGCTCAATAAATACTCGAGGAAAGAGTAAACAAGCCATGTCTCACAAAACACGCCGAAGCGCGACAGAGACAGAAATAACTTTTTTTTTTTCTGTCCAAGGGAAATTTTTTGAAGAATGTGCAGTGGAGGAATTCGAGAGGTCCCCCCTCCCTTCATACCAGCCTAATTTCTCTGAAGAACCCCGCAGCACTAAAGCCCGTCTGTATCTCAGGTCACTAAATGAAGGGGTCTTACATACGGAGAAACCAAAAAATAACACTGGAGAAAGGAACGGGGAACTTCTTTCCTGCTTTCTTTGGGACCATGGAAAACAACCAGTTCCGTCTTTGGCATGGCTGATAGTCATGATTCCTATTCAAGAAATTATTCGGGTAAGTCTTTTATAAATTATTTGTGCAGTGAAATGCATAGGCACTGAAGTAATATGGAACGAAGGCACAATCCTTTCCTTGGTGGAAGACAAATCGCACCATGTTGGAAAGGTCTTATGTTGGGGGCGCCTGGGTGGCTCAGTCGGTTAAGTGTTGGACTCTTGATTTTGGCTCAGGTGATGATCTCACAGTTCGTGAGTTCGAACCCCGAATTAGGTTCTGCGCTGATAGCGAGGAGCCTGCTTGGGATTCTCTTTCCCCTCTCTCTGTCCCTCCCCTGCTCACACTCTCTCGTGCTGTAGCTCTCTCTCTCTCAAAATAAATAAATGAACATTTTTTTTAAAAAGGTCTTAGGTTCCAACAGTTCGAGCTTGGATTGGTTTTCAGAATGACTTGGATATAATTAGATGTATTTTTCTAAAAAAAACATTTTATTCATTTTTGAGAGAGAGACCGAGCGTGAGGGCGGGGGCAGAGAGAGAAGGAAACACAGCATTTGACTCAGGCTCCAGGTTCTGAGCCATTAGCACAGAGCCTTACAGAGGGCTTGAACTCAGGAGCTGTGAGATCATGACCCGAGCCGAAGTTGCATGCTTAACCAACTGAGCCACCCGGGGGCCCCAGATGTACTTATATAGTGCTGTTTTAATTTGCCCCATATGCACTCACTGAGATGTCTTAGACTGGACGTCACATAAACACATCTAGTAAAGGTTGGCTCAACTGGAGAGAAAAAGAAATCCATGATATCCCACCAGGATGGAAAACCTTTCGTCCCATGTCTTAGCCAGTTATTTTCCTGTTGCCAAATTAAACGATCCTGACAAATACGGGTCACGCACCCACGGACAGGTAAAATTAAAATGGCAACCTCTTGTGTCTGAGATCTTCATTTTTCATAATTTCACCTGAAGAGCTAAGCACAACTTTAAGTGCTAATAATGAACAAAATTCTCCTTATTTTTATTTCCTGACACCCCACTTCCAGTTGTGGGTTTTATACATCTGTCCAACAAAAACTTGCAGACTAATCGCAAAAACATTTATAAACACGGAGAAGTTCGGCCTGTATGCGGAATATGAATTTGAAAATGTTTACCTATGCAAATATTTGGGAACTAGAATTTCATTCTTGGCAAAGAAACTGAAGGGTTTTTTGCTAAGCATGTTGCTGCAGAAAACACAGCCAGGAATGACTGTTTTTCCTCGGAAGAGGCTCCAAGAATGAGAATTATACCAGCATTTATTAATGTTGATCAAATGCTATTTAAAAAAAAAAATTTAATGTTTATTTATTTTTGAGAGGTGGGAGAGAGAGAGAGAGCACACGTGAGTGGGGAGGGGCTGAGAGAGGGAGACACAGAATCCAAAACAGGCTCCAGGCTCTGAGCTGTCAGCACAGAGCCCGACTAGGGGCTCAAACCCACGAACTGAACCTTGAGATCATGACCTGAGCGGAAGCCGGATGCTTAACGGACTGAGCCACCCAAGTGTCCCATCAAATGCTATTTTTACGTTAAAAGGAGCTGAGGAATTTGTCTTAAACTTTGACCTAACTGTCCTTTTTTTCCTCATGTTCATAATCAAAGCTATTATTTCAGAGGTGGGTTATTCTGTCTCTCTCAATTTCACTGACGTCCATCAAGACTAAACAGCACGAAGCTGCATACTCACTTGGGTCATTAAAAAAATAAACCGTGTAATTTCAGTGTTTAGTCAACAAATGAATTCAGTAAGATTCACATGGTAATTTTTGAGTCTTTTTTTTTTTTTTTTTTTAAGAAAAATAGAGCCACAACTTCAAGTCCTGTGGGCCACAGGTAGGGGTCAAGGTTGTGGCCAAGCAGGTGACTTTAGTGGTGCAGATGCAGGGGGTGGGCTCCAGTCTGAGCAGCGCATCTGTCCCCAGATTCCCAGCAGGGGGCGGGGGGGGAGGTGCTGGCTTCTCTGCCTTGACTGATCGTGAAATGGCTGAGGTCTTTATGTTTTATTCTCAAACACCAATTCCATGCCATCTTTGAGTGTTCAAAAAAAGAAATGGAAAAGTTTGCCGGTCACATATTTAATATTTACCTGTTCATAGGTGAAAATAAATACCTGGCATTCCATCCGCAAGCTAGTTTGCTTTGGTCTCTGCTCTGGAGGAAAACTTGGAAAACCGGTTTTACCAAATCCTTAGAAGAATGTTTTGTTACACAAAGAGAGCATTGTTCCTCCGGACAAGATAGGTAATTAGGAGATAATGGATAAGTTTGTCTTTCGTGGAGAACTTAACAGAAAATAGAAATAAAGTAGAGTGATTACTGATTACAGGAGTTCTCTTACCTACCCTGGAACTTGTAAGAAAAACAGAGGAAGTTCGCTTTCCAAAGGGGCATTCAGAAAATGCTCAGTTGGTAACCCAAGCTAATGAAAACAAGGAAATGTGTAGTTAAGGCTGACTTCCAATGCCTCGCACAACACGGTGTCTTCCTAACTACTTCCCTTAGATGTCCCTTTGAGTCCATCGAGGAAGGTCAGCTTAAACTGTGAATTTCCCATGATTAGTTTCTGTCATGACCCTGGTGTTCTCTGAGCGACTTTCTGGTTAGTACATTTAATTTCCTCTCTTTAACAACATCGTATGACCCTGAGAGGGTAAGCTACCACAACTGAGAGTCAATTATCGCCAAGTGGAGGGATTGTTCTAGTTTGAGTCCCCAAACGTGGTAGGTTTTGCTTTATGACCAGATCCCACAGATCGCCACAAACAGGCTTTTGGGGAGGCCCCATCTTCATAAAACGTTTTTGGAATATTAGCATACAATTTATTTCCTGATGTTAATACAATTTTGTATCTAAATGCTTTTTAACTTGTGTTTTGTGGTTTCAAAAACATGATCAAGGAATCTACCTTCTAGGGCGCCTGCGTGGCCGAGTCGGTGAAGCGTCCTACTCTTGCTTTCGGCTCAGGTCACGATCTCAGGGTTGGTGGCACGGAACCCTGCTCAGGCCCTGCCCTAACCACTCGTGGCCTGCTTGGGATTCTCTCTCTCTCCCTCTCTGTCTGCCCCTCCCCCACTCGCTTGCACTGGTGCGTGCGTGCACGCACACTCGCTCTTTCTCTCTCTCTCTCTCTCTCTCTCTCTCTCAAAATAAATGGATAATCGTTTTAAAAAAAAAAAGGAAATCTACCTTCTGTGTAAAATTACTACCGTGATTTACAAGAACGCATCCATAGCCATCATTGGTGGGTTGAAAGGGAAGGATTCCATTGGACCTGAGAAAACGATGCTCACTTTTTCAGACTGCCCTTTCCTTTCGAAACCCTTCGCTGTGGACACTGAGCCAATCGTTGGCGTCTCAAGTAGGTCACCTGATGTTCGTGATCGTTCTCAGGTAAGGAAAGTTCTGCAGTTATTCTAATATAAAAATAGTCTAATTTCAGTCATGTAAATGTCTATACCAGTGTACCTGCCAAAGTTCTGAATTTGGTTTAGAGGTAGTTTGTCTCCCCCACACCGTGGGCCTACTTGCAGGGGCCTGGAATGGAAAAGGGGTTGGCTTCTCCATCTCAACACCTTCTCCTTTTCTTGTCCTACCCTTGCCCACTAGGCTGCCTTCTGGCTCTTCCTGGGCTGGAGTGAGCCAGGGGGAGGAAGGAGAGGTAAGAAGGCACAAAAGGTGCTGATCACTGGTATTCTCAGGATGGCTGAGCCTTCAAAGCTAACTCTTTATGTCTTGAATATATCTGTGAGTTCTTTGGAGACCCCATTCCAAAGAAAGATCTCTCCTTCTAGTTCCCTTCATGGGATAAAAATGAATTCTCTGGCTGTTACTCAAGGTACCCCTCAGCTTCTGTGGCAACCCTCCAAGCTTTTGCTGTAGGCAGTAAGTGCTCCCTGATGGGGTCGCTGTAACAAGCTGGGTCCTTCCCCGGGGCTTACTTCTGGTCTTCTAGCTCCCAGGGTAGCTGTGGCCCCTCACAGGACCGGCTACATAATTACAGGGCCCAGTGTGAGAGGAAACTGCAGGGTCTCTTGTTCAAAAATGGAGAATTTCAAGATGGCGACAACAGAACGTTAGGCCAACTGTGAGTCCCTCTGAGTGTGGGAGGACTGCACCGGTGTCTGGCCCAGCTCCTCACTTACCTCCAGAACAATAGCATTCATACCTGCTTTCCTCAAGTCTTCAACACCACTCCACCATACTTCCCTGAGTTTCACAGCAGAAAGTCGGGGAGAAACCCTGTGTCCCGGTCTTTGGCACAGAGGAGGCCAACACCAAGTACTAACCTCCTCTAAGGAAAATTTCTTGATTTCCTGAGCTTCATTCCTTGCTACCCTGGAGATGCGCTCAGTCAGGGGTTGACAAAGATCTCCTTTCCAGGGATGTGCCCTAGTGAACACCCAACAAAGTCTTCCAGTAATTGTGCCAGATTTTTCTCTAGACCTCCATCCTCTCCACTACCTTCAGTCTACTTGCTGGAAGATTATTGAGGAGGGTGTGGCCAGGCCTGAACCGTGAATACGTCACCTTCTGCTCACCAGAGGCCATGACAGGCAATGGGAGCTGTGAGTGAGGTGCTGAGGAGACTCTTCCCCCTCAGGAAGAGACCGAAAGAGCATGACATGGTGTGCAGTCTGCTGGCTGCCATCCTGTGACCACAGAAGTGAAATCCGGACAGAGGTGGAAAAAGGCAAAAGCCTAATTATACCCTCTGAGCCCCCACATCCAGCTAATACTGTGATGTTGAGTTAAACGAGGCCGTGGATCGATCCCCTTCTGGCTTAAGCCAGGTCGAATTAGGTTTTCTGTAATGTACAACCCAGAGGCTTAACTGTTAAATTTACCAATATTAACCTTTTATAGCTCATCAGTTCAGTTTTATTCCTAAGTAATAATTATTATGAATATGCACTTTAAACAGGGTGCCTGGGTGGCTCAGTTGGTTAAGCATCCGACTCTTGATTTCAGGTCAGGTTATTATCTCATGGTTTGTTGGTTTGAGCCTCCATCGGGCTCTGTGCTCACAGCACGGAGCCTGCTTGGGGTTCTCTCTCTCTCCCTCTCTCTCTTTGCCCCTCCCTTGCTCGCTCGCTCTCAAAATAAATAAATAAACATTTCAAAAATAATATAAACTTTAAAGAGTGCTAAAATGCCATGTACGTTTACCATGATTTCCCATATATCTTCCAACTATTTTGTTATTTTTTAAGGGCTGGTGACCACATTACTCCTTCATACTCGGGTAAAAAGTAACGAACATTATGGATAAAAGTACACGACTGATGACACAGGCCGCATGTGGGAAGTATAGCAGTTTGCAGATGATGGTAACAAAGTGTATAAGGTGTTTTTGCACCCCTCGGAGACGTGTCCTGGGAAATACCAATGAATTAACCTGAACAGTAATCGCGATTCCTAATTGCTGCTGGCAAACAAAATAGAATGTCATCACTTACATCACTTACGAAAGTTTCCATATAATCTACGTGACTTTTTTTTTTTTAAAGATGGTTCTCACTGTTTTTCAGGTTGTTGCTCTGGCATTAATAACACTGTCATTTTTGAAACAAGTAAAAGATAAAGGAAGAGGAAATTATTAGCAAGAACAACCCCAAGAATGTTTTAAAACTTGACTTTTCATGGGGCGTCTGGGTGGCTCAGTCGGTTAAGCGTCCGACTTCGGCTCCGGTCATGATCTTGTGGGTTGTGAGTTCGAGCCCTGCGTCGGGCTCTGTGCTGACAGCTCGGAGCCTGGAGCCTGCTTCGGATTCTGTGTCTCCCTCTCTCTGACCCTTCCTCATTCACGCTCTCTCTCTGTCTCAAAAATAAATAAACAGTAAAAAAATTATTAAAAAAAAAAAAAAACTTGACCTTTCATTTCCTCCCTACTCAGTGAAACTCATCTGTTAAAGGGAATCAATCTATAACTTATTCCACATTCTCTGTCCCCCAAAGACACTGCCATTTATAAATCTTCTCCTCCCCGACACGAACACTTCCCTGAACGACAGCAACGTCAAACCTCACAAATACCATCGAGAAGCAAGAAGGATGTTTCTTCTTGGAAGAAGACACAAGGCTTAGGTGGTCTTCTGTTCTAGAAACGCTACCACGCTCCCTGCTCACAGCCACGGGTTTACCTTCGACTCCTCCTGCTTTAAAGACAAAACTGGGGCAAGACCACAATGGTGGGGATCATATTTTAAATTCTCCGCAGCTGCATTCGTGGGCTGCACTCTCTTTGAAGTATAAAATTAATGGTTAAACTGGACACCCCAAACAAGGCCCCAGAAGGTGACCATGGCGTGCCATCTCTGCGATTTTCAAATGTGAACATTTCCAGAGGTGGGCATGTGTGCGTGCTGATAACATCTCCATCTGGGGCCTATTCCTCCTGCCAGCTATTTGCAAGCCATCTTCTTTGAAGTCTGAGGAATCCTTGAGGGGAGATGCGGAGAGATGTTGCCAGGATAATGGGCCAGGGACACTCCTGACAAATCGCGCCAGAAACAAAAAACAAAAACCAAAAGATCCTGAGCCACCACTGTGTTGGGATTTCAATGCAGCGTCCCCCGCCACCCCACCCCCGCCAAAAAAAAACCTCTAAAAGCCTCTATATATGCCCCCATCAGAAGAACAATCACCATAACAAAGATAATCATTTCGAAAGCATTTCTTGAAAGGATCCAGGGGCAAAACCTAAGTGCTATATAGGCTGAGTGCAGTTTGATGGAGACAGAAAAAAAACGGGATATTTCAATGACAATGACAGGATTAATTATCAAGTGTGCTGGGGCCTCCGGATCTCTACCTACCAGGCCCCCGTCCGCAGACACAAGCTACCCAGAGGCTAGCTGGCTCATGGGTAAGTCTGAGCCCTCAGTCTCTCACCTGAAGCCCCACATCAGCTCCCCTCTGCCGGCCCAGGAGGCGACAGCTTTAGGGTGGCGTGCAAAATCTATTCAAGGTCGCGCCCTGCCTCTCTCCAATCTCACCCCCGCCCCCCGCCATAGCCCTCCCCGTGCTACACATGCACACCTCTCTACCACCACACACTCACTCGCACACACTCACACGCACGTGCACACACTCACGCTCCCACACATCCCCCATACCCTGGCCAAGCTGAAAGTCTTGAGGATAGGGCTTTGCACATGCTGTGGCACCTAACTCAGGGGTCAGCAAATTTTTTTTTTTTTTTTTTTTTGTAAAGGGGCCAACGGTGAACACTTTCAGCTTTTGAAATAGAACCATAGTTGCAACTGACTCTGCCATTGGCCGTAAGGGAATGGGCATGGTTGTGTCCCAATAAAATGTGATTTACAGACACTAACATTTGAATTTCATATAATTTATATGTGTCATAAGATATAATGTTTCCATTGTCCCCTACCATCTAAATATATATATATATATATATATATATATATGGACACCTGGGTGGCTCAGCCGGTTGGGCGTCCGACTTCGGCTCAGGTCATGATCTCAAAGTCAGTGAGTTTGAGCCCCACGTCAGGCTCTGTGCCGACAGCTCAGAGCCTGGAGCCTGCTTCGGGTTCTGTGTCTCCTCCTCTGTCTGCCCTTCCCATGCTCATGCTCTCTCTGTCTCACTCTGCCAATAATAAATAAATATTAAAAAATAAAAATAAAAATAAATAAATAAATATATTAAAAAAACATCTCTAGCTCCCAGGCCACACAAAAATGGGCAGTGGGCCAGATTTGGCCCCCAGGCCACAGTTGGTGAGCCCTGCTCTAGGTATATGGCCTGAGTCTACTTATGTGCCAAACTAACTCTTTCAGACAGTTCTGGAACCTTCCACACCCAGGCAAAGGGCTGCCGTGGTCATAGTAATACAGCTCTCTGAAACTGCTTTTTCAATATTTTTAAATGTTTCCTACCTTTCCTCCTAACCAGGCTCTGAGCTCTTTATAAGCAGCAAAAACTCTTAAAGCAATTTTGTTTCCCACCAAGCCCTCAACCTGTGCCAAATTAATAGTTACATAAAGCGAGGAGACTCAAATTTTCAGACTCCTTTCTCTCCTCCTGCAAAATATTTTTTTTCTTAATGTTTGCTTGCTTGTTTGTTTATTTTGAGTGACACACACACACACACACACACACACACAGAGTGTGAGCGGCAGAGGAGCAGAAAGAGAGGGAGACACAGAATCCGAAGCAGGCTCTAGGCACCGAGCCTAATGCGGGGCTCAAACCCAGGAACCATGAGATCATGACCTGAGCTGAAGTCGGACACTTAACCGACTGAGCCACCCGGGTGCCCCTCCTCCTGCAAAATATTTCTGACGTGTCATTTGTCTGGGAATAAAAGGCACTAGGTACAGTGGGACCAGGAGACAGTCTGCCTGGGAAATCAGAGTCCTGCCAGAGCCAGATCCCGGTTCTCTGTGGGGATAATTGCTAATATGACCTGGGTTAGGGTGTGGTGGACACTCACCCTTCCCACAAACATTCCACTGCTCCTGGGTGTTAGGGCTGTAGCTGGGAACAGGACAAAGATACTCCTTGCCCTGAGGGACTTACAGACTGGTCAGGAAGAAAGACTGCAAAAGCCAGTCTGATGAGAAAGTCCAGAGCGCCAGGAGCGCTGAGCAGAGGAAGCCAGTCCTCCAGGGAAGGGAGAGGCTCCAGGAGGACCTTGAGGAGGTAAGGTACACACTCAGACTGAAGGAGAAAGGTGGAGTTGGCTGGGTGAAAAGAGAGGGAAGGGTGTCTAAGTAGAAGGAACAGTCTGCATGAAGGCTCAGAGGTCAGAGAACCAGAGACAGGTTGTCCAACCATCCCAGTAGGGCAGGAGACGGCCGAGGTCACCGAGGGGATGGATGGAGCCCGGGGAGAGAAGAGGTGGGAGGACTGAGTCCTGAGCCCTCCAACCTGAGAGCGATTTATTGTCGTTGCAGAGGTAATGGATTCACTGGCTGACTCCAGTGATACAATTGTCCAAGTGATGCATCAGAACCATCTGCCCTAAACTCCTTTATGTTCTAGCAAATAATATTGCACATAAGTGAGAATATGGTTTTTGTCATTTTGGGTTTTTTTTAAGGATTTCTTCAACTTATTTATTTTGAGAGCAACAGAGAGTCTGTGCACGCGAGCCAGGGAGGGACAGAGAGAGGGAGAGAGAGAATCCCAAGCAGTCTCTGTGCCGTCAGCGTGCAGAGCCCAACGCGGGGCTCGACCCAACAAACCCACGAGATCATGACGTGAGCCGAAACCAAGAGTCAGTGCTCACCCGACTGAGCCACCCAGGCACCCCTCGGCATTTCATACTGGCAAAAAAATATACATACAACTATCTTTCACACAAAGTGAAAATTGCGCACACACCCACTTCATAAGGGAAATAGTGCAGAAAACACTACTCGGTAACTCCAACTCAGAGCCTAGCTGCAAAACGGGAACACGATACGCAGGGACAAAAATAAAAACTGGCCGAGTGTGGTGGGACACGGCAGTTCACGTGTCTTCTCCCTGCCGGTGAGGGTTTCGGAGCCTGGAGCAGTGTTGGCGCTGTGCCTCCCCAGGGGAAGACCTTTCTGAAACTGATCTGATTTTGATGAACTCGGGAAAGCAGGGGAGCAGGAGAAGATCAAAGCTCCCCCGCCCAGCCCAGCAGCAGCCCCCCTCTCTTTTCTCCAGGTCCGCACTTAACCGGCAGATCTCGCAGGAATCCCAACATCCCTAACATCAGGGAAAACGCATGTTAAAACCAATCTTTGAGCTATTGGGCGGGGGGGGGGGGGGGGGGGGGGGGGGGCATCTTGCTTGCTCCAAGAAGTCAAGTCCTAGAACAATGCCACAACAGTGAGCAGGACCCACTGCCAAAACGTGAGACTTTCAGCCCATTATCCAGAGGGCGCATCACTGCAGGACGGCAGGGAGCACAAGGGCCGCAGCCCGGTCTGTCCCCTCTGAGCTCAGCTTCCTGCCTCTCCGCCCCTGGCAAGAAAGCAGAGCTGAGGGGAAGCGCCCCCCCACCCCCCTCCCCTGTCCCCGGGGGGCCTGAGCTCTCCGTGCACTTAGGGAAAATTGCAGCATTTCAGCAGAAATCTCTGAGCTGCACTCAAAGATATCAAAGCAATCCGTCCTACTAGGACCCTAAACATTTTGAAGGAAGGTGGCCTTACTTTTTCTCTCCCCCTTCCTTCCTTCCTTTCTTTCTTTTTCTTTTTCTTTCTTTTTTCTTTTTGAATGACAAGCCCTTCAATTTACTGGAGCTGAAGAAGGCCCTCTCTTCCTGACAGGGTAAGTTGGCTTTCTTCCCCCCAGAGGAATGGCCTGTTGCAAGAATAAGGCACCAGATGCTAAATTCTTGGGCTCTGCCCCTGGTTCTGGCTGTAGTGATGGCGAAGCTGTGTCTGGGAGCCTGTACGTATGCGGCATAAATATGTCAATTCTGTGTTCACTCCATAGAAACGCCTCGATCCCTTAGCAGGGTCACATCACCATCATTACAGGGCATATAAGCCAGGTGTGGTTGTAAAATTAAAACAGCAACAACAAAAGGTAGTTGGGAGAAGGGTCCCCTGAGTGGTAGAAATTTCGTTCACCCTGTGAACCACCCTGTGGTTTAGACCACGTTCAGTTGGGTCCGGGACCTGCCATGATCAATTTCAGAGAGTTCCATATTGTTTCACTAGGGGAAAAATGAGCAAAACTTTCTGTTTTTCTTATACCAATGGTTATTGATTTATGAAATGAAAATGATTCATGAATGGGGGGAAATGGAATTATTCTTCCATGCTTCTGTCCTTAATATGAGATTTTAATGCTCTGTGTGCCTTCTTTCCACTTTGGACTCAGGGACAAAGGAGTAACCAACAGATTTCACTCTGCTTCCTTATTTAAATGAAATGCAACAGTCTCAAAAAAAGTTCTTGAAATCAACTGGCAGTTAGCATGTCTTCTTGAAAATCTGTTTTTGTGTATCAACCTCATCCTCTTCTCAGCCTGTTTTCTTTTGTCTTGACAAATATTATTTTCCTGGGTAAGTGACGTACACGTGTCCGGACACATATGCACTGAGCAGAGAGGCACACACTGGGGTTTCTTTGTTCCTCAGAAGGCTGACCCGGAGCCCGGGATGTAGCCCCAGAGATGGAGTGGATTCTCCTGGGCTCCCTTACTCATTAACTGCAGGAAATTCCCAGAGGCTGTTCCTGAAGGTTGAGTCCAGTCTAGCTTAAAATGATTCAGGTATGTAGGAGTTCTCCAGAGTTCCGCGTCACAGACGTACCCCACCCTGCTTGCTGGAATCACAAGCCACATTTTCTTCTCTAAGATACGCAGTAAAGCTCAAAATTTTAAAGGAACTGAATAAATTCCTAGTGAAGTCCCTTCCCACATAATTTGCAAGCAGAACTGAGACACTGACTTTATTGAATTCCTTGCACACTGAATAATTAACAGATGCTATTTTTTTTTAACACATTTTGCACAAGTGTGGTATATGCAGCATAAATGCCGGAAACAATTAGATCTGAAACACATAAACCACGCTGGGCATCTCTATTTGTAACTTTAATCCCTTTAGTATAAAATATCCTGTTCCTGACTCTTTTCAATAGTGTATTCACCAAATCACTTGACATATAAATATCAACGACTCCTTTTGTACCTGTGTGTGTGTGTGTGTGTGTGTGTGTGTGTGTGTTGCTTTCAATATCTTCTCGTTTGTTTTTGAACAAAGAGAAATTGCCAGAGTCACAGGCACGGCCTTTAATTTTAAAGGAATTTTCTTTTCTTGCAAATCTGCTCTCGCTGTAATCCTAGAAGTACAAAAGACAGCTAAATTATCTATCCCACGTTCTGACCAGAGCAGCTTCTAACGTTTACCTTTGATTCGGGTTAAACAGCACCCTGGCAAGAGATTTCGAGAAGATCCTTCAGAAGGTTGGTACCTAGTAGCACACACAGCTGCTTCCTGAAGTTTAAAGGGCAGGGCTGAGGCGTAGCGCAGGGTTGCCACAAAGAACAGTAAATAACGATTATAAAATGCTTGGTAAATGCTTCTAATGTGACACATAAATGCTCTATAATACAAGAATGTTCCAGCGAGGGACAGGGGACCCTGTGCAGGTGGAGGCGTTGGCCTTCAGATGAGTAATAACCGTGATTAGTAAAAACCTCAGCGCTCCTCCGAGAGAGAGCTATTATGCCAGCTTCCCAGATTTGTTCTCTCCAAATATGGGAATGTTCTTCCTCATGTCCCCTTCCAAAGCGTGACTTCTGGTTGAGAGCACAGAGGTGCCAACACTTGCTCCCGGACACCGCGGGAGTGAGTCACGGCCGTAGAAATCACAGGAGTGAAGGCACCGGATGGTCTCTTGGGTTGGGTTAGGACTGGAGGCATGGTCAACACCCCGTCTGGTTTGCCAGCTGCTCCGCGGGCCCCTTCCACGGAGTCTCCTCCTCTGTTTATTCTGTGCTCGTTCACTTGATATTCACGTACGTATTGCTCGGTTTCGACACGAGCCCATTCTCCTGAATCTCACGAACTAGCTTCCTTTTATGACACGTGGCGTCCCTGAAACCAGGCAGGCAGACGTCCTCCAGCCCACGAATGGCACTCTCAGGCGCTGACATTTCATTCGAGAAACACTTCCTTTAATCAATCAGGTTAATCCCTTCTCCCTACCTAAATCACCTCTTGTTAATTTTACGCGGCCGACCTTCCAACTAAGTTTTGCTTAACGATCTGACTGTCATCCCACTGGGACAGGTGTTCAAAAAGACGTTGTTTCTGCAGAGTTATCAGAATTCATATAGAAACTGCTGTCCTTTGTCCTGTGACATATTGCACATGCTAGTGAGGATATCGGTCATAAAATTTAAATAAATAGTCAATGCACCCATTTCCCTAATGATGTTTATACCTCATGTCCCCTTTTTTTATTGCCTAAAATTTCTCCGTAAAAATCTGTTTATGCAGCAGGGAGTGTTTTACCCAACCTCCCCCCTGCTTGGACCAGTCTGTGGTTAAGATTCTCACGTAGGGACTGGAGAGGCGAGGAGAGCCATGAAAGAAAGGATAGAGGACATGCTTCCCTGTGAGGCAGAGTATATTTACCTTCTGGGGTCCTGTTTTTCTTTTTTTTTTTTTTTTTAAGTTTATTATTTTGAGAGAGAGAGAACGTAAGAGCAGGGAGAGGCAAAGAGAGAGGGAGAGAGAGAATCCGAAGCAGGCTCCAGGCTCTGAACTGTCAGCACAGAGCCCGACGCAGGGCTCGAACTCATGAACTGTGAGATCATGACCTGAGCCGAAGTAGGACACTTACTCCACTGAGCCACCCAGGCGCCCCGGGGTCCTGTTTCTTTTTTTTCTTTTTTTTTTTTTTTTCTTTTTACTTTTTCTTTCTATTTTTTCTTTTTATTTTTTCTTTTTATTTTTTATTTTTTTTTATTTTTTTTTACCTGGGGTCCTGTTTCAAATACATGAATGCACCACAGAGATTCCGATATGCTCCCCTTTTGACTTGTTAATTCAGCTAATATTTGTTTAGCATCTTCTATAACCCAGGCTCTGCCCTCTGTGCGGGAGGAAACCCCCGGCAGAAATGGGACCTTTTTCTCATCAGAGATGAGCGGCGCAGAATCAGGAGGACTCGTCGGGAGGTGGAGTCCCGTAAGCACCAGTCACTTTGACTTCAGTGTTTCTTGGCCAATGGTTCAACGTCTCTGAAACTTATCTTCCTAGAAGAAGGCTGGCTTCCTGCGAGATCCTGGGTAAGTCATTTAAACACTCTGCATTTTAGTTTTCTGTCTCTAGAGCCAAGCCATTGACTTGTGGGAAAACGTTCACATGTGGACGACAATAGAATGTTGTTTGCCAAATGCTTTTTTGTATACCAGGGAATCAGGCTGCATCACCGTCTCTAACACGCAACAGCTAAATCATCAACAGGCCCCAAATGCATGAAGACGGTAAAATCGCAGCTTCCCCGGGCGGAGGTGTTACTTCATCATCTTGGTAGAAGCTGTAATGCTTTCTCCTAGGGTCTGTCACACTTGCATTTCCATGTGTGGGGGAGGGGGAGTTCTGAACACTCACCTCCTGTCTTATTTTTACTTGTACAGCCAGGGAAGGAGCTATATTTCAATTGGCTCTAGGAGAATTAAGAAGACTAAGACCGGGGCACCCGGGTGGCTCAGTCGGTTGAGAGTCTGACTCTCGGCTTCGGCTCAGGTCATGATCTCAGGGTCGTGGGTTCAAGCCCTGCCTCGGGCTCTGTGCTGACAGTGCGGAGGCTGCTTGGGATTCTCTCTTCCTCTTTCTCTCTCTCTCTGCCCCTCCCCTCTTCATGCTCTTGCTCTCTCAAAATTAAAAACAAAACAAAACAAAAAAAGACTAAGACCATCGAGTACTCGGAAGAATTTATGGAAACAGAATCCCCCATTGGATTTAGGAGGATTATAGATGTCACAACGACTTTGGGGTGACAAGTGGAAACGTGCGTGTCCCATGAACCAGTGCAATCCCATGTCTGGGGAGACCCTCATATGTGCATGGAGAGGCAAATCCAAGGATGCTTGCAATGGCATGACTGGAATAAAAAGGGAATAGCCCAAATCAGAATCGAACCTTCAGACGAGAAGGGGACTGTCTGGGTAAAGTGTGGTAGGCGCACACAATGCATTAGGCACGATGGTTAAACTTGATGCCGTCCATGACTGTATGCATGTCTCATTGCAGCACGCGATGGCAATGAAGAAAGCAAGCGTCAGGCTGACCCATAAAATAGGACAGGGACACACAGGAAAAGCAATCGATAGGTGGGAAAGATATTGGAAGGATTCTCACCTGACTCAAGCTGGCTGTTGTTTTGTTTCTGAAGAGGGATACAGACTGAGGAGATGGGGTCAAGGTGGTCAAAGAGGTGCTGAGGTTATGTCTACAGGATGCACTGTCTTTCTTTTCGCTCCCTTCTTAAGAGAATTAATGCATTCTTTCTTTTTACGTTTTGTTGCCCGTCTCCTCCCCATACCAAGAAAATTAACACCTACCTTTCCTGTGTGATTTTTTTTTTTAAACAATTGTTTTTATTTATTTTTGAGAGACAGAGCACGAGCAGGGGAGGGGCAGAGAGAGAGGGAAGCCACAGAATCGGAAGCAGGCTCCAGGCTCCAAGCTGTCAGCACAGAGCCCAACACAGGGCTCGAACCCACGAACCGGGGGATCATGACCTGAGCCAAAGTCGGGTGCTTAACCGACTGAGCCACCCGGGTGCCCTTCCTGTGTGATTTTTAAATAATATAGATAGAGGGGCACCCAGGTGGCTCAGTCGGTTAAGCATCTGACTCTTAATTTTGGTTCAAGTCCTGATCTCGTGGTTCGGGAGTTAGCGCCCTGCGTCGGGCTCTGTGCTGACAGTACAGAGCCTGCCTGGGATTCTGTCTTTCTCTGCCCCTCCCTCTCATGCGTATGCAGGCTCTCTCTCGAAATAAATACACTTTAAAAAATTAAAAAATATAGATAGATAGCAAAAAAGACATAGGCAGCAAATAATACAAAATACTAGCCGTCTTCAATGTGGATATTTTATCCTGAATTTTTAAATTTTCTTCAAATGAGAAAAAGTGAATTCTAGAAGGAGGCTACCAGTGTTTTCATTTCTCACATTCACACAGGCACTCACACCACAGAGCCCTCCACCGTTCATTACCTGTGAGATTCGGAGCACATCACTTAACCTCTCAAGACATGAGGAGTCTCCTGGGGGGGACAGGGAATGACACCTGACCCCGCTGAGAGCCCAGGGCTGCACCAGATGGTCTCTGAGATGCTTTAGTTCTTAACACTGCCAGGTCAGCTCCCCCTGCCTCCTCGGAGACAAAAGTCACAGATCTCACTGCCCCTCCCCTACCTTCAGGTGCCACTGGACTCCTCTGCAGCCTGTCCCCTGCATCCGAGAGGGACAAGTGCAGTCCTGGTCCAAGCTGGCTCAGTGGCTTCTGCAGAGACCCCAAGGGAAGCTTTGCATGAGGACAGGGTGTGGCAGCAAGCTGGGGAGGCCTCGGGAAGTGGACAGAGACAGAGGGGAGTCAGCACCGGGGGGGGGGGGGGGGGACCAGGGAGAGGGAAGGTTGAGGACACAGGACCAGCCTGGGTCGAGCAGAAGTGCAGACACCAGGAAGTGTCAGGGACAGGCCAGAGAAAACACAGCATTCTAGGCTGACTTTCCAGCAAGCACGTCATCTGGGTATGAACTTGACGGATGGCCCAGAGAGGACCCTGACTTCTCATGTCAGAGCAGAAGAGATAAGGACTGTCCAAAAGGCACGGCTCTCCGCTCACTGGCACGGATCCTCACAGACGCAAACAGCCACCCGCTGCGCGTGTCTCGACGCGGTGGTGTTACCCGCTCACCAGGTAAACACGAACCCATCTGGGAGGCGTCACGTGTGAAGAGGCTTACCCAGGTGCCCACGCCAGGGTTCCATGCCAACTGAGCAATTTGTTCCTCCAGGTCTCATGAACAGCTCTGGATTGTTTTCCTGGGCGGGGGCGGGGGGAGACAGAATTATCTTTTCCCGTTGCAAGTTACCTAAATCCCCCGTTCGTACGAAAATGAAAAATTGCAATTTCTTAGAGCACCAGCCTGCCCCCACCCCACCCACACAGGCGTGTGGGTCTCAATGGCTGTTAGGTCAGGATGCATTTCTGATCACCTAGAAGGAACTATTAGCCTAAGTGAATATCCAAAGAGGTGTTTCTCAGCCGGTTACCTCAAGCTCTCTTTAGCAGCCAAGAGTATGCGGATAGTACATTGTCACAGTAAGAACTAGACAGGAGTTATTTCAACAAATCCCAGGTGACTGGCCTCCAGTCAGTTTTAAGTGGGATTTCACAAACATGGGAACTTAGCTCTGTGGATTGACTTTTCTACACTGGTTTAAAAATCCTTTCACCAGATGTAGGTTTCAACTACATGTAGATACGCCATGTCCATATATATAATTTTTCCCTGAGTTCTCAAATTCCATCATAAAAATGGGCAGAGTGATACAGACAGTGCTTCTCTATTCGGAATTTAATATGTAAGATAGAGGGCTTTTTTTTTTTTTTTCTTTCTGGAAAAATGTGAATCCACATTGTTCCAACAGTTGGAAAATTATTCCTCTCGTGCCAAACCTATAATAGAGCAATAAAATGTTTAGCAGTTGGGTGGAGCTCCCCAGATTCCAGAAGTCTGTGAAATGCAGAGGCCCCCAAGTTTAAAAAATAAAATGTCTGTTTATTTTGTCCTTAACACATTTCTAATTTGTTTTTGCAGATTGTTCTTTATTAACAAGGGAAAGCTATTTTTGTATTGTTGCCAAGAGACTTCAGAAACCAACAGCCTGATCAAAATAATAACTTCCTGTAATGAACAGTCTTGCTGGTTCAAAGATATTTAATTCTATATTTTTTTTTTCTGAAAATGTAAATTAAGGGCTTTTAAGCATTAGTGACATGACAGGGTAGCTTTGGAATCTTACACTAAATCAGCCTGTCCTACTTTCATTGCTATATTGGGCAAGGTAAAGAACAATGCTTTTTGCTCTTTGGAACACTCTAGCACTTTGAAAATACTGACAGAGTTATGTATTAGTTCTAAATGCTATTTGCTTAAGGTTTCTTTAAAAATGATAGGCTAACAAAAAACATAGCGCAAAAAGACCTGTGACACGTTGACAGCCTAACATGATTTAAATAAATCCTAAAATAAAGTTGGAAATGTAAATTCTGCTCTTTTTTTTCCCCCTAAAACTTCACATACACGAGGTAGGAAATAAGTTGCCAGTGACATAAGCTACAATATCATAAATTCATCTCTGTCAAAAGAAGCTATAAATGCGTTTCTTTTTTATGGAAATATAATTGACATATAACATTATATTAGATGTAATAGAAAATATATTTCTTGTAAGTTTCCTGCACTAAGATTGCTAGATCTTCAGATAATGCACATTGGGGCCCCTGGGTGGCTCAGTTGGTTGAATGTCCGACTTCCGCTCAGGTCATGATCTCGTGGTTCATGGGTTCGAGCCCCACATCGAGCTCTGTGCTGACAGCTCAGAGCCTGGTGCTTTGGATTCTGTGTCTCCCTCTCTCTCTGCCCCTCCCCCCACTCGCCCTCTGCCTCTCTCCCTCTCTCTCAAAAATAAATAAACATTTAAAAAATTTTTAATTGTACACCAATGACCTTGTAAGATATAATCTTATCCTATCATCTATTGTAAGAGTAAATTGTATCATGCTACAATTCTGGTATTTATTACACATCTTCTCTGTAGTATTCACATGCGTTAAATTTGCGTGTTCTTCTACTCTATATCCCTCTACGTTTCTTTGAAATTTGCTCGTCAACGTCACTGAAAAGTCAGTGCTATGAGACAGAGGAAGGGCAAATTATAGCATAGACTTTTCAATGTCAAATATGTTAAACGGTCAGTACTTGAAAATACATAGTTTTGGGGGTGAAACAGCAACATGCAAGGATGCCAGTGAAGAAATTTTATAACCTCAGGTATCTTTAACTGGAATTACCGAAGGGTCAAAGAAGGAAACAAAGCAATACTTGTTTCTACACTGGACTATCCCTGCTCCCTGCCTCCCGTTGGTTGTGAAGTAAAAAGGAAAGTTCACCCAAATTATTTTTAAAATTATGGAAAAGTACCGTCATTAGAGCTTGAAGAAGCAATTAAATTTCTTTTTTGATCCAAGAATCCCTTTCACTCAGAAGGTCTTTATTCTATGAATTCAATGAAAATGAATCCTTGGAAACTCATACTCTTTTTTTTTTTTTATTCTTTTGTAAACTTATTTTATGAAAGCACTAACTTGATAGTCCAGATCAGGCTGTCCTCTCCAAATGTCTGTGGAGTCAGATCTGATGAGTAAATCTTCTCAACTCATTTTCTCCAAGAAAGCATTCCAGTCCTAATTCAAAAGGCCGTAGCACAACGTCCTGGCAAATCATTGCTACTTAGGTGGGTAATGAGTGCCTGTGCTCTGGCCCAGCCTGGTAAGAATAGTGCTTTCCACGCTTGCCAGTGTGGCCCTGGCTCCCAAGCCAGCAAATCTGTACAAACAAGCTACAGGCATCGTGTTTGCTCATTTTGAAGACACTAAATAATACTTAAAAGAACAAACATTAACACAGGACGGCCTTCCTTAAAAAAAGTGTTAAAATAGGCATGTAAGCCAAAAGTCATGTAAAATAAAGGAAGCATCGAAGTCAGCGGAATTGGGGACACAGGCTCTTTGAAAACCAAGTACAGTGAGTTCCCTCGTTCTCATCATACACTACGATTAATTACAGATGAATTGGGAGTTTAACGTATGTGATGTATAAACAAAAACATAAAGAAGCTAGAAGACAGAATTTAGTTGTTTTTCCGACTTCTAATGCAGAGGAAGGAAACTTTCTAAGCACCAGGCTATGGTAGACATTGAAAACTTTCGATATTTTAAAGTAAACTCCAGATACAAAAAGAGATCACTAATGACATTAAAAGACAAGCCAATGAGAGACTATATTCACAGTAAACATACGTAAAATGGGTTAATAGCTTGAATTTATAAAGAACACTTCTCATTAAGGAGAGCACTAAGACCTCCAATGGAGAAAGAGGCTAAGTCAGAAGCATGAAAGCTACAAGGCAGGAAATGCACAGGGGTGGTAAATCTATGTTAACAAAGGTTCGACTCACTAATAAGCAAATAAATGGGAATTAAATTGCAATAGACTTTTTATAGCTAGTAAATAAGCAGATTTTCGATAATAAAACTAGGTACCACTGGTGAGCATTTACTAAAATAAACGTTATGGCGTTATTGGTCTACATATTAGTAGAGTGCAAGTCAATTAATACCAGCTTGGTATGGCCTGCCCAGTCAGAAAGGATTGAGGCCACAGATGTGGAGAGGGTCCTAGAGTTCACCCTGTGCCTTGGGAAAGTCTGAGGGCTCCCGGGAAGGGACTGGATGGCCAGGGAGGAGGGGCTCATACAGCAGCTATTTACGAACCAGCACATAGGTTGGCTGTACCAACGTGTTGTGACAGAAAATCGGTTCAAGTATTACTTTATTTAAAGAAATGAATTGCAAAAACTAAAAAGAAAAAAATGACGAGTTTATCCTTTGACCTAGTAATCCCAATGTTCTATCTCTCATTAAGAAAAGTTGAGGGGACGCCTGGGTGCCTCAGTCAGTGAAGCAACTGACTCTTGATATCAGCTCAGGTCATGAGATTGAGCCCCATGTCTGGCTCTGCACTGAGCATAGAGCCTGCTTGGGATTCTCTCTCTGCCTTTCTCTCCATCCCTCCACCACTCATACTCTCTCTCTCTCTCTCTCAAAATAAATAAATTTAAAAAAAGAAAAAAGAAAAAAGTTCAGAACAATTTATGAACAGGTATTGATCATGAAATTAATATCAACATAACAATGATAGCTAAATGAATAACATGTTCACTATATGCCAACCATTCTAGGCGATAGATATAGATGATCTCATTTAGTACAATTGTGACACCTAGCTTTTTATCATCATCCTCATTTTATAGATGAGGAAACCGTGGTATGAAACCTAGTGTGCACAAGGTCACACAGTTACTAAGTGAACGAATCAGAATTCAAACTTTGCCCCCCCCCCCGTCTGCATTTACTCATTAGCAATGTGGTTAATAATGCAACTTTGTATGAATTAGCAGGCTTCATAACAGCTTCTTAAGCAAAAAATAATGATTAGCGTATCTAATTATATTTAGGTCACTTATATTTTCATTTGCTAATGTTATCTCCTACTCCCTAACCAGCTATTCTCCATAAGATAACCTTATACTTTAGCTGCAAATCGTCGTGTGGTTATGATTCAAACGATCTGCCTGAAAGGACTCATTTCTCTTCATCCCCCCATAAAGTGGTAAATGTGTTTCGATTAGAACTCATCATTAAAGCCATCGGAAACAACATTCCGCTCAAAGCAAAAGCGTAGGCATGCCTTGATTGGCCGGCCTCGCTGGGCCCCACTTGTGTTGGGCGCCTGGCCCCCCCAACCACCTGCTGCCGCTGGAGTCTGGGTTTGGAGCCAGAACCAAATCAAAAACACACTATCTCTGTCATTAGATTACATCATACAGCACAGTTCGTGGTTTTACGAGACGGTAAGGTGTATCTTCACAAAGACCTTTCAGTAATGAACCATTTCTTTTTAAATCTCGGGAAAAAAAATTATCTAAAAATAATTACTTTTTCTCCCCTAAATTTTAAACCAAAGTTGCCCTCCACAATGGAAATCTTAAAGCAGTTTTTCTAAACTTGTGTGATTATGGAAAATTTGCAACAAACACGCCTCTTCAAGTGAATCCTACTTTATTCTTTGCCTCCTCTGTGGCTGTAGCCGCTAATCACGTACAACATAAAGAGATCCCCTGTGGGGAGTGGGTTCCAGGCTTAGCTTTCTGTGTAAAAAATGCAGTTCACCAAGAGTGCCTCATCTGAAATCCGTCACGGGAATTTCCCTCATGAGCACTATCTCGTCCCGCTAATACACCCTCGAGAAGATGATACCAGAAACTCACGTCAGTCTCATTCTCCAGATTTTTACAGAAAGTTCTGCAGGCTGCTTGTGTATTTGGAGATGAAAACCTCCGTGACACAAACTGGGCTTTTTTTTCATCCTTTGAGCCGATGAGCTCTGGATTTGCTCCTGAGCAGAGCGGGAACCGTGTTTAAATGTGAAGCCAGGGAGAGAGAGCTCACCTCACCTAATCTCTGCCTCTTCCCATCTGCCTTCACTCAGCACCACCTAGAAGGTTTCCACGCCCAAAATCAAGCACTGAAGGCCGAGGGGGCCGGCAGGTGGGCAGAGTGAGCGCAGGCCCTACACCGGGTCTGTGCTGGGGCAGGGAGTTCAAGAACCAGGCGGGTCGTGTCTCTTCCCTCGAAGGCCAGGGTTGCACAAAAGGGAATAAAGCTTAGCGATTTACTCTGTGGAGAGGCGAGGACAGTAGCCATGAGCCGAGCTCACACTTGCCGACTGTTGACAGTGCATCAAACACGCACTGCTCCGGGTCGACGGGTCTCCCACCAGCCCTGTGAGGTGGGGCATCTCATTAGGTCCCTTGACAAATGAGGCGATGTAGGCAGAAGTCGCTAGGAAACATGCTCAGATTGGAAAAGGACAGAAGCGAGGTTTAAACCCAGGCGTCCGGGATCCGGAGCCCAGGTTCCTAACCGGTCAGGGAGTATGGGCTCTTACCAGGGAGTATCGGCTGCAGTGCTGACTGAGGAGCTCTGGCTCAGGTCGATTAAACTACATGATTCTTCAAGGGCATTCTGTTTCCTCCCAGGTAGGCTGATCGAGCCAAAAATGTCCCTGTGTGCTTGCTGTTGCAACAAGAAACGGCTCATAGCAACATCCTGATGCACCTCGCAAGCAGGTTCAAAATCGGCTTTGCTTTATCCTAAATGCCCCTGCTTCTTGCACTAAAAGAGAAAATAAAGGGCACCCGGGTGGCTCAGTCGGTTAAGCATCCGACTTCGGCTCAGGTCATGATCTCGTGGTTTGTGAGTTCACGCCCACCTCGGGTTCTGTGCTGACAGGTGAAGAGCCTGCTTGCGATTCTCTCTCTCCTTGTCTCATCTGCCCCTCCCCCACTTGTTCTTTTTCTCTCTCTCTCTCTCTCAAAAATAAATGAGTTAACAAAGTTTTGGAGATGGTTCCAGAAAGAGAGAGCAGTCATAGAGACAAGGGAGGGTGTGGCTTTCTCTCAGTGGCTCCGAACGGTGCAAGAGTAGACCTCAAGAAGCCCAGAACCCACAGGAGAAAATGGTGGATGGCTGCCCAATGGGGGAGCCAAGCATCATGACCTTCCTGGAGGCCCCAGGGGAGTCACTGAAGATTTTCTCATTCAAAATACTCAGATTTGGTGTGCAGCAAGCACACTGACGGTGGCAAGGACAAACAAAGACGGGAGCGGTGAGATTGGAGACTGGGCGCTATCAGGACGCGACGAAAGTAGAGGTCATTTTTGTTTGTTTGTTTGTTTGTTTGTTTTAATTTTTTTTAACGTTTATTTATTTTTGAGACAGAGAGAGACAGAGCATGAACGGGGGAGGGGCAGAGAGAGAGGGAGACACAGAATCAGAAGCAGGCTCCAGGCTCTGAGCAGTCAGCCCAGAGCCCAACGCGGGGCTCGAACTCACAGACCGCGAGATCGTGACCTGAGTTGAAGTCGGAGCCTAACGGACTGAGCCACCCAGGCGCCCCAGTAGAGGTCATTTTTGAACGAATGCGGGCAGAACAGAACGCAGGGTAACAAATATTTCTCCCACGCGCAGCAGGAAGCGAGAACCACTACCTCGATCCTAACCGTTGGTAACTTCAAGCGTTTGAATTCCACAAGTGTTTTCAGGTTCCCCCCTCACCCGCCGCCAACTCCCCCATAGAAGCTTCTCACCCACGAAATATGGTGCTGGAAAAATGTCCACGGCGCTCCTATTCGGTCTTCCGAACCCTTTTTGAGCTCGGGCACCGGGATATGGCAGCCTGCAAATCCCGCCAGAAACAAGTAGGCCAACTGTAATCGTTCTAAATGAGAAAGTTTCAAGGTGGCTTCCACACGCGCAAAGGATAGCTTTTAGATGTGTCGTGATCCCTAGTACTCAAAGTCCACGCGGGGTTCTCAGGAGTGGGTAGAGGTCTGGGCTTCCAGATAGCCCTGGAATGTACTGCAGCCCAGTGTTTTCCTGTCCTTTAGGAGAGCAGACTGCAAACCGTTCATTGATGACAAGCACCAGAAATTTAGGTTGTTGGCCAGGAATTTGTACTTGTTGCAATTTCAGAGACGCGGTGTTTTTCTGTACTTTCTGCCAGAGACTCATTTTTAATATCTTCCTACCAAAGAGGAAAAGACAAGAGACCTGAAATAATAGATTCATGGGGAACTGCTCCGTCAGCAACCACAGCCCTTCCTACAATTCCTATCAGCAGATGGGCAGTGACCGATCTGTTTTCCCCCCTCCCTAGACCAGCTCGAAAGGTGGTTCGTGCTCACTCCTTGTGGGGGTGCAGGTACATGCTTCCCTTTGTGGACACTGAGGTTTGGGAAGCAGATTTAATCTTTCCCCAAAAGATTTCCAGTAACTTTCCCCAAAGACTCCCACCTTCTGCCCACTTCAGAACATTCCCATCGTGCCCAGCAGGTAGAGTCCACAAATGTCTAATTTCCCCACCAAGAGCAAAAGTATTTGTATGATGTTGCTTTTAAGATTCTCATCTTTCCCGCACTTGATCTTAATCCGGAAAACTGTAGATCATTTACACTAAGAATTTCAACATAAAACCAGAGATGCAGCAAGTAAGAATTCGGCTTTTGCTTTTGCTTTTTTTGTCTTTCCGTTCAGAGACTTAAAACAACTTTACAATTTTTATTAAATAAAAGCAATGTAATCACTTCAGAGGACGTAACATAATAGACATCAAAGATACACACAAATAAGATACGGATTGCTGTAGTTGAGCGACATAAAAGTATGCGTACTTGCATTTGGATTTTGTTTTACATGCACAGGCTATATACGACAGATTTGCTTATTCGAGTCAGATGTGGCTTTTGGCAAACAACCCCTTCATTTTAGGTGGCCCGTTTAAAACATTTTTTTTTTGAAAGCTTTCACCTTATCTGCTGATTCCATTTGAATAAGGGTCAACTGTGTTGTTTTACTTCTCGTAAAAACATTCCCAGTCCCTTACAATGCCTGAAGCCCACTTTTATATAGATTTCGCACCTGTCTGCGAGGAGGGGGTTAAGCCTACTGACTCAGAACACTGGATGGTGGGGGGAAAGGCACAGTGCCCCTCTTTGCAAAGTACAGTTGTATCCAGATGGTAATGAACCTGGGGGTGGGAATGAGTTCACCCTATGCTCTGGAAGCTTCTTCAACCTCTGGCGTCATGGGCTACTCATCCCTAGAAGAGTGAAGTTTTGGAATAGCATCTTTGAAACATCCCGACATGCCGGCCTACCCCCTTGGAACAGGTACCACCTCATTATCAAATTTCCAGAACCCTTGAAGCTTGCATTCCAAGGCAGTGAGGCCGAACCAGAGCTCTGCCACAGCCGACAGCTTCCACGGGGACTAAAGATCAAAGCCAGGGGACACGGGCTAGGGCAGCAGGTGAACACGTTCCCCGGGGAACAGGGTGGGGGTGTTGCAGGAGACGAGGCCTGGAACCACCCTGCAGGCTGCCCAGCCAGAGTCAGAGAAAAACAGGTGTGGGCTGCAGGGTGGGATCAAAGGAGCGTTTGGGAATGGATTTGATGGAATGCGTTGGCCCATTTGTCAGAGTCCCACCGTAGTGCCTCAAAGCCATGACTTAATTATCATTTGCCGGGAATACCTTATTAGGGACGTAGGAGGCAAATGGGAGAGTTCTTAATTGCACCTTGTCTAACTCGAACCCGGAGACCGCGCCTCGTCTCACAGGCTGCATCTCCGAGATAACCCACCGGGGTTGACTCCGTTTTCCAGCTGAATGCTGCTTGTGAGGCTCCTAAACCTTTCACATCAGAGGGAAGGGGACAGAAGCCGGGAGAGGACCGGTCTGTTGAATGACGCCCAATCCTCCTGCCCATGTCTAAAAGAGAAAGGGTTACACAAGCAAAAAACTGTGGGCTGTTTCATGTTTCAGTGAAAGGAGAGGAGACCCAAGAATGCCACAGAGGACCCCGGGGTTCAGAATATTTAGAAACTTCCTTTACTCTCCAAACAAAACCAGAATGGCAAAGGGAGACGCAGAAATTAAAAACAGGCTTACGAGAGAATTGGCGGGCTCTGTGGCTCAACAAGCTGGTGATTTGGGCGCAAACAAGCAACGACTGGTTCAGTTCCCGTCTTCTCTGAGGTGCCTGAGCCTCAGAGAGGGAGCAATGTGTCCTGAGAGCATAAAACACAATTTATTACCTCCCGGGGTTGAAATACCCCCCCACACACGGTGCCGAGAGAGTGTTCCAGAAACCAGTGACGTTTCAGGAAGAAATCATTGTTTTGGTAAGGTGTTGGCCATGTCCCGTCCTCAGCTCGGTGCCAAACAGAAAGGAGGCAAATAAAACAAGATAAGAAGAGCTATGGAAGCATCTGAATGCTTGGTTCCAACAGTTAGACGGTTCCTCTCCAATCGGGCCTCTAGCACCGCGCGTAATGGTTTCGGAGTCAGCAAGGATGTGGCAGGTTGGGGCCAAAACGTTAAGTCTGTGTTCTGAGTATTTCACAGAAGCCTTATCGAGCAACTTCTGGGTCAGATCCTTTGTGGGGTGCCCTGGACCCCAAGCCCCTGGCGTTGGAGGAGCTCACGGCACACAGCGGCTCACACACACCCCTTTCCACATGAAGGGCCTGGAAAGTAGTAGGAAGGGTACCGAGGAGGAGGAAAGGTTAACAGTTCCCCGGGAGCTGATCTTGAAAGATGCACGAGAAAAAGAAAAGCCCCGTAGGCAGAGGAAATGGGACCCTTATGATTTTTTGTCCCCTATGCTTGGAATACTCTTCGCAGAGACTGGACAGTGCTCCTGTCTTGAAGATGCAGGTCTCTGCTCCCAGAGCCCCTCTTCCTGGAACCCTCTCTCGGCCCCCCTCGTCCACCCAGCTCCAGTCTTCACTCTGCTTCATTTTCTTCAAGGTTATCGCTCTAGGGATTTCAGATGACTTTTAATGATCCTATCTGCTATTTCCCCATTGTAGTTTCCATTGCACTATGGGCTCCAGGAGCGAGAGGGCTTTGGTTTTCTTGTTCGTCTTAGTGTCTCCAACATCTAGAGTGTGCGACCCAGCATCGCTGGTCAATAAGTATCCGTGCAACCAACAGAGACATCAGTGATACGACGACAGTGTGTTTTTAACAGGAGATTTGTTTTAATCGCTGAAAGAAAACAAGGCAAAATTACTTGCCAGTGTCATACAGGAGCGCTTTGATTTTAGCATTTCAAACGAGTATGATCACAGCCTTACATATGAAGCACGAACACCGTATCTGTTTTAAAATTTCACACCAACCTTAGAACGCAAATGGAGGGAGCTCGCTAACCCCCTTCACCCTCCTCCGCATGCTTTTGATAAAGAGCATTATAACTGGGCAATTTCGTTGATGTAAATTACTGTCTGAATAGCTTCATAGTAAATACTGTATTTCTATAACTTAATATTGTTTGGTGGGGGGAAAGAGTTTGTTTGTTTGTTTGTTTGTTTCTCACAGACTCCAGAAAGCTTACTGCATTCCAAGGTTTGGTTTTATTTTGAGCTCATCAGCTTAAGGATGAAAACCAAAAGATTGAGGTTCAAGTTCTGTCTTTATCATCATCTTCCATCTAATGCTGAGCGAGAGAGCGTCTCTCCTGTTGGTTTCCCTAGCTGCAAAATTAGGATAATAATAGCTTTCCTCCCCTATCTCAGCGAGATGTTGGGAGGATTAAAAAATATCACCTTTTTAATTAGTGTAGAAACTCTGCGATTTTAAGGAAGGTGTGACGTTCGCACAGGCTAGTGTTCAGTTTCCCGTCCTGCACTACTTTAATGGAAAGAACTGTTAGAAATCCAGCTGCTGAGAGAAAACACGAGCCAGAGAATCCTCTGTGTGATGGATGGGGTTGCGGAGAATCAATGATAATAGTATACACATTGGGCTTGGTGGGGATTTTCCTTCTAAAGACGTTAAGTATTTTATAAATATTATCTCTTTCATCCTTTTAAACTTCCTGTGATGTGGCATTTATTACTCTCAGCTTCCAGATGGACAACTAACCGCAGAGAAATGTATGATCTTCCCAAAGGCACATGATGGCTGAGTCTCAGTGCGCTCAGTTAAATGGCTTTGATGGACTGAGTCACTCATTCATTTGCTTATCCACTTGGTCACTCAACAGGAAATGTGGAGAATCCATTCTGTGTGAGGCACTGCACTCAGGACATGGGGGGAGGGGGGGCGGGCAGGGATGAGGAGAGCACCTTGACAGGCACTGAGGCGAGAAGACCAAAGAGGTGGGCACGATATACTATGAGAAGGAGAAGACAGTGCTCTATTAAGGACGCGTACATTTTCTTGACGCACACGGCTGATGCTGTATATCTCCCCATGGAGACTCAAATATACCTTCAGTGACATAAAAGACACACAGCAAGTTCTGGTCAGTAAAACCTAGCTTAAAAACAAGTAAGAAGGGTGTGTGCTTGTCGTATGTCCTTCCGGTAAGTACATGTGAGCATCAATCTGTAGGCACCGGAAAATAAACAAGGAAGTGTTAAACTCTTAAGACGGTAGGTCCCTTCCTTTTTTGCACCTTCATGTATTTTCTGAACATTTTTGCAGTAAGCATGTACTGAGTTTTTAATGGAAACAGGTTCCTTTACTGATTTTAAAATAACATGTTTATTCGCAAATAGATCGAATAGTGTAAAATAGAAATGGTTCAAATAAGAAGCAAATGTTTCTTCTTAGTCTCAACTCTCAGAAATAACCACCAGCGTCGATGTGTTTTATAGAAATCCTCATTTTTTTATCCACATATATGTATATATTTTTAAAAGGAGATTATCACTGGAGTTCTGTCCCAAAATTATATACACCTTTCCAGGTTAATACATGTTGCTTTATTTTATTTCTTAATGGATGGACTAAAATATGTTTAACAGAATTCCTACTATTAGACCTTATATTCTTTCTCCCTCCTTCTTTCCTTCCTTCTTCTCTCCCTTCCTTCCTTCCTTCCTCTCCTCTTTGTGCCTTTCTTTCTTTCTCTCTTTCCTTCTTCTTTCTTTTAACTAGCAGGTTGACACTACAGACCCCCATGCACATATCTTTTGAAATTTGTCAGATGATTTCCTTAAGATAAAATCTTAGAGTGGCCAAAATGAACAAATCAGGAGACTATAGATGCTGGAGAGGATGTGGAGAAATGGGAACCCTCTTGCACTGTTGCTGGGAATGCAAACTGGTGCAGCCACTCTGGAAAACAGTGTGGAGGTTCCTCAGAAAACTAAAAATAGATCTCCCCTATGACCCAGCAATAACACTGCTGAGAATTTATCCAAGGGATACAGGAGTACTGATGCATAGGGGCACGTGTACCCCGATGTTTATAGCAGCACTTTCAACAATAGCCAAATTATGGGAAGAGCCTAAATGTCCATCAACTGATGAATAGATAAAGAAGTTGTGGTTTATATATACAATGGAATACTACCTGGCAATGAGAAAGAATGAAATCATGCCATTTGCAGCAACGTGGATGGAACTGGAAGGTATTATGCTAAGTGAAATAAGTCAGGCAGAGAAAGACAGATACCATATGTTTTCACTCATATGTGGATCATGAGAAACTTAACAGAAGATCGGGGGGGAGGGGAAGGGGGAAAAAAGTTACAAAGAGGGAAGGAGACAAATCATAAGAGACTCTTAAATACTGAGAACAAACTGAGGGTGGATGGGGGGTGGGGGGGAGGGGAAAGTGGGTGATGGGCATTGAGGAGGGCACCTGTTGGGACGAGCACTGGGTGTGTGGTCTGGAAACCAATCTGACAATAAATTATATAAAAAATAAACAAACAAATATTAAAAAGTAAAAAATAAGTTTTAAAAAAATTAAAAAGAAAAAATCCTCGAGGTGGAATTAACAAGTCAAAGAGCACTCACATCTTCAATATCAATATACATTACTGTCAAACAGTTTTCTGGAGGAAAGTTGCATTGAAATACACTTGGCCACCAACTGTGTAGAGACTTACCTGATCCCATACACCCTTGCTGTATCATGTCTCTCATTTTTGCCCACCTGTGTGAAAAAAGACAATTCATGGTTTAAGTTGGCATAAATTCATCATTTGATTTGGGCCTCCCTTCATAGGTTCATTTATTGGCTCTTTGTGTTTCTTCTGAAATGATTTGCCTATTCACGTCTTTGCCCCTTTGCTTCTGAAATGCTTTCTTAGTATTGATTTCCAGTAGAGTTTTATATATTAAGAATCGGAGCTATGTAACCATCCCACACGTTGCAAGCAATTCCTAATGCAGTGTTAATGAAAGAAACAAACAAAAACCTTCAAAATAAGGACAGCTGTCATTCTCAAATTTGGAAAGAAAAATCATAGGCAATTACTTTAAACAGAATACTACACAAAACAGGTGGATCAGTGTTCCAAGAAATTAAAAACATGACTTAAAATTTTTTTAAATGATTTGAGAAGCAGAGATACAAAATGAATCAAATAAATAAACCGAAGTGTATGGAATGGTGATTCTTCTAAAAGACATAGAAAATGTGAAATTATTTTTTAAGAGACAGGTTTAAAAAAAAGAATGGATCCAGTAGCTTAACCATACATTTAGGAGGTGTTCTGAAAAGGACAATGAGCAAAGAAAGGAGAAGAAATTGTTTTGAAGTTTAAAGAAAAGACAATTTCTCAGAACTTCAGAGAGAAAGAAATGTCTGAATAAAATATTATAAAAGCAAGCAAAGAAAAACAATGGAAAACAATTTTCTCTAAAAGTTATTTTACCAAATTCCATGTAAATCTAATAACAATCAGAATTTTAAAAACTTTTTATCATTTTCTTTTTATAAATTTTGACAACTAATTCTAAAATTTATCTGGGAGAATATCTTTTGATGAAGACCACTGGAAAGGAGGATTTATTTGAAATCAAATAAAATATGAATCAATAGAAGTTAAAACAATGTCTTATTTGTGCAAAAATAAGAAGTCAATGAAGCAAGACGGATGAATGAGAAACTAATTAACGTATGCCAAATATTCTATAATATGAAGATTAAAACGTTTTAAAACTGATTACTGACAAATGGCGTCGCATAATTTGTTACTTATCTGAAAAAAACTACAGTTGGATTTCCACCTCAAACCATCTACTAAGATGAATTCCAAATGGTTAAAAGAGGTAGGGAGTAAAAAAGAGAATCCATGTGAAAAGATACAGGAGTGTTTCTCTTTAGGATTTCAGTGTATTCGTGGCTTCCTATGCAAAACACAAAATTCTGAAGCCACTAAAGAGAAAGGTGGAAAGTATGGTCTGAGATGAAGACACGTGGCAGATTGAAGGTAACCACACTTTATTGCACTTCTTCCACGGAAGGGTGAGTTCTATGATTCCTCCCCTTGAATCTAAGTGAGTATCCAGCCCAGTTCAGGTAACTCCAGTCCCTACTCCTGAGCTTAATGATTCTAAATGAAAACTACCCATCTGAGCCCCGGGCAACTCATAAAATTGTGAGAGATGATAATTACATGTGGTCATAAGGAACTACATTTTAACATTTTATGTAAAGCAGGAACAGAGCATTGGAACGCAATTTGGTGCTGCATATAGGGTGCTTCCATAAGTTCGAAGACCGGTGACAGTGGCTCTGGGACCCAACGGTGGAGAGAAGACAGATGAGTTTTGAAGATGCTGTTAGAGAAAGGTAGAATAGCCTTGAGACAACCATTAGTGGGGCTTGATGGGAGTGAAAATCATTGTACTGGGAGAAAAGGTGACCTGGTAGATAACACTGTCACCAACGGTAATGTGGAAAACAGAAAATATATTTAATGCACGGATGGATTTGGCTAAGGATGTTTCTCATCAGAATGTTAAATGTCCCAACTATTTTTTAATCATGTGCGAAAAAGATAGCTAACATTTTTTTTTAAAATAAGAACAGTTCGGGTTTCATGTTGAATTTCCAAAAACTAAATTGAAGGCGATACTTACTGAGATAGAAAATTAAGCTATTTCTCATCCTGAGTTGCTCCAGAGGTGTCAAAGCCTCAAAAAATGAGAACTGGCTTCAGGACAAATATAAAATCCAGAGCACTATCAGTGACCATGGCTTCAGAGTAATGACTTTAATAGTGTGCTAGCCAACCTTTTGGTGAGCCCTCAGAGTGTTTTAGGTGTGTACCCAGTAGGGCCTCAAATAATCCTCAGGTCACTACCCATGGATCTTCTCTCTCAGACAATAGGTACCATAAGAGTCCTAAGCGAACGTCTCAAAGACATGCCCGACGCGAAGCAAAAAGGCTTCCAAAAACCCTAAAGAGGTTGTTCCACAGCACCCTGACTCTTGGCTCAAATAAACAGCTTATGTCGGGAAAATGTGAGTATGGCTTTGGTCTAATGATGTATAATCTGATCTGCAAGGAATCTACAAACTTTTGAAGAGAATCCTATCAGTTTTGGCTGATGGGGTTGGGGGTAGTACAAAATGAAAAGGGCCTTTGGATACCCCCTCTGCAAACTACAATGGGCAGAAAGAAGGCAGAGGAAACGTTCAGATGTGAACAGTCTATGTTTTGTGGAAAAAGAAAGATGACGTGAAGGAAGAAACAAGAAACTAGGGCCCAAAGCCAAAAGCCGTGGAGAATCATTCCCAGGAAACAGAACAATTCAAAGAATCGGCAATATGTGCCCAGCTGGATTTCATAATTGCTATGGACCAATGACTGCCATGTGCCTCCTATTTTCCTCACTTTTGAATGAGAACGCCATTTGTGGTTTCTCTATGCCTGTCCAACATTGTACGTCTAGTGTGTGTGTGGATATAACTTGCCTCTTTGGTTCACAGGTCTTCAGATAGAGACGGCCCACACCCAAGGCACCTCATTCACACCTGGACCTGATTTAGATGATAAAAGCCTGAACTTTGAACTTGAACTTGAAGCCATCAGGGTATAAATGAGGCTGTAGGTGGGAGGAGGAGTGTTAGGAAGTAGAGGGGGGCAGCAGCATAAATTTTGCATGTGGGAAATATGTAAATATGGGAATAATTTTGGTAAAAGAGTGGACCTTGGTGGTTTAAAGTAGTCACACAAAAAAAGTAGGTCACAACATTTTTTTAATATTCATCCTGTCCCCTCCTTTGAATTTGGTGGGCTCTCTGACTGCCTTGACCCACAGATTAGAGCAAAAGTAATGCTTTGCCACTTTTCATGCATAGGATTTAAGAGACTGGCCATTGCACATCTTGTCTCTTGGACCACTTGTGCTGGAAACAATCCACCATGCTGTGAGGGCCCCAAACACATGGACAGATGAAATTAAATGAAACTCGTGTGTAGACACATTAACTGACAGCCTCAACTGAGCCTCCAGCAGAGTTTCCAGGGACAGTAACAGCGACTACCACCTTGTGTGCGAGACTTCATGGGGTCAAGCCTTTAGACGATTCTCCTCTTAGTTGCTTCTTTATCATAACCACATGAAAGACTAAGCAAGAGATTCTCACTGTGGTGCCCAGTCAGCTCACAGAACTGTATGAGATGATACCTTGTTGGTTTAAGTTGTTAGATCACAAAAAATGAATGCCTGTAATATGTAGAGAGCTGCTGCAAGTCAATAAAAAAGAAAAAGAGCTCAATACAAAAAATGGGCAAGGAATATGAAAAGGCAATTCCCAGAAAAGAGTATAAATGATAAACAAGCCTGTAAAAAAATCTCATAAGGGGCACATGGGTAGTTCAGTCAGCTAAGCACTCGACTCTTGGTTTCAGCTCAGGTCATGATCTATGGTTTGTGAGGTCAAGACTGGCATCAGACTCCACACTGACAGCATGGAGCCTGCTTGGGATTCTCTCTCTCTCTCTCTCTCTCTCTCTCTCTCTCTCTCTCTCTCTCTCTTTCTCTCTCTCTCCCTCCTTTGCTTATACTCCCTCTCTCAAAGTAAATAAATTTTTAAAAAAAGACGCTCATAAGCTATGAGAGAAATACAAATTAAAGTAACAAGGAGACAACTTTTTTCTTCCATCTGATTGGCAAAAGTTAAAATGATGGGTAAACGTAGTTTCAGTGTCTGCCTTGGAAAATCGATACCTTTACGAACTAATATGACAGTGTGTATACTTTTATGGAAAGCAATTTGTGTCATTTTTAAATTTTATTTTATTTTATTTTTTAATTTAATTCACATACTGTTAACTTTACCATTTCTACTAGTAGGACTCTGGCCTGTGGGAAAAATATATACACATACGCACGTACATACACACACACACACACACACACACACACACACACACACATATATATAGGAACAGAGATGTTCATTGTGGCATGTTTTGCAATAATTAAAATGGAAAGTAATGTCAAAATTATCAATCAGTAATTAATAAACAATAATACATCTATACTATATGAGAATTTAAAAGAATGAGGCGTATGTACATTATTGACAGGAAGGATATCCACAATGCATTTTTAAACAGAAAAGAGAGTTGCAGAACAACATATATAATATCATCTCATTTATGTTTTAAAAAGTGTGGGTATTCATGCACATTTGTAAGCATCTGCTTATATGTATGAAAGAAAACCTCTGGAAAGATTCACAACGAATATTAGCAACCATGGAAATGGAGTAGACGTCGTGTTGGCAGATGGAGGTGTGTGTGCGTCCACACAATTGGCATCTTTATAAGGAGCCGACAGGTGAAGGTTATCACTGACCTTTGAAAATGTCCCCATCCCACCGCCACCAAACAACACACACACACATACACACACAAAGACCAACTGACCGGGGAGGAAGAGTGCACAGCCATAGGAAGTTGTCGAAGAGGAAAATGGAATCCAGGGGAGAATTTTGCCATCAAGAGTCAAGGAAATCGTCTGAATGTTGAGCAGACACAGAGGATCCAGGGGGTGGTGAAGTTGCGGGGGTGGCTTCGATTGTCTCACAGAGCAAGAGGGAAAGGGGTCCAGGGCACAAGGGTGGGGTATGGGGGCTGTAGGCCGTGCCTGGGACCATGGGCTGGCCTCTGAAGGCTGCTGGCGGGAGAGGATCTTCCAGATGGAGTGGCCCAGCCAGCAGAAGCACGGCAGATGCAGAAAATGTCACAGACTCTGCTTCACTCATGAGTCTCCCACTTCCTCCAATACAACCAAGTATTCCAGGATAAGGGACTGTATTTATGCGTAAAATTTAGCCCAGATATAGCTTTTGCTGACTTACACAACACCTGATAACCAGAACACTTCCCTCTCATAGACCTCCTTTGTCCCCTTCCAGGCTATAGATGCACTCTATCACCCTGTCCCCTGCCCTCTTGCCCCCAACAGGCCTAGGTGGGACCATATGCACACCCAAGATTAGCTCCTGAAAGTCTCCCAATGAGAAGGTGATAAGCTTGAAGTTTAACTCACTTGAACTTTTCCTTGTACAACAAAAAGGAGCAGCGCATCTAGACTTAGATCCTTACCAGATGGTCTTCCCAGAAGATGACCTCCCCTCCACTCCTAACCCAGTTCTCTTGCTTTTAGATTTGACCCAGGACCAACCACATGCACTCCCGCTAATCTACCATGGAAACACCTCTTTCTGGAAAATATCATTCAGACCTGGGGGGTTTGCTGGTTGTTTTGGTTCTTTGCCCACGAGCAAGGGAGGACAGGGTACTCTCATTCCGGATCAGTCTTTCACCAGTGACAGCTGGGTGATTCCCTTACTTAATAACCTATTAGTTAAAGACATGTTAAAATCTGAAACCACGGAGACAGCATCATCTAAACCCACTTTGGGGAGAAAATGGAGTATTTCTGCTCCCATCAAAGCTCTGGCTTTCAAGGAATGATAAATTCCTCCTAGGAGAAACTCTGACCTTTGCCCCATGCAGCCTGCAGCCTCACAGCAAAGCCACACCAGCTTCTACTGGTCGCTCATTTTCTACCTGGGGCACTGACACCAGCTGCCATTGTAGTGCATTTATCTGGGGTCTCTCTCCAATGTATACTGGGAGCAGTTTGCCATTTCCTGTCACCATGTCATTATCACAAAGCCCTTGTACGCTGTGACAGATGTGATTTCTCCCCAGCTATGACATGGCCCGTTCAGGAAATGACTATTTTTAGGCAGAGGTCCTGGTCCCTGGTTCCATTCCCACAGCCACCTTCTATTTTCGTGCTCTGTTCAGCTCCCGGGATCTAACCGTGCCCAGAGAATTCCCACAAGAGTTTTGCAGAAAGTCAAACCTAGCGCCACTCCTGAATTAATGAAGCCCTCTTGCTGTCAGTGGAATTTAATGGATTTCACCATCCCGTGTATTTTCACACCCAGAACAGAAAGTCATACAAAGGTAACTTAATTCAGGGGTGACCTTTGAGTTCACTGCCTGGCAGTGTTGTAAATCTTGCGCAATGGCAGGTTTATTCCCTCGTCCATGATTTCCATAGGCGGCTTCACCTTCCGTGAGGCGATGACTTAAAAGGGTTGCAAAAATGTTACCTCTGTCTAAAATGGGCTACAGACGTTGCATTTTATCAACCCTGGTGATAACTTATCCCTATTCATTCCCCAAATTTCACATGTTGCTACACCATCGTTTAAAAAGATTGGATCCCCATGGTACTTAACATCTCTAGTAACTAGAAAGAAAAAAAAAAAAATTTCTATTCTGTTCTCTTGATTGAAGCACCATTTTTGGTTACTTTCTAAGGTTCAAGAATTACCGAACGCGGGGCTTTATTTTTCAATTTTTCTTGCTATCATCTTAAGTCATTTCATGATCAGTTGTAATTCTCATCTTTAGCATTAAATGCAGGGACGCCTAGGTGGCTCAGTCGGTTATGTGTCTGACTCTTGATATCCCAGATCAGGTCGTGATCCCAAGGTTTGTGGGTTCGAGCTCCACATCAGGCTCTGCTCAGACAGTGCGGAGTCTGCTTGGGATTCTCTCTCTCCCTCCCTATACCCTTCCCTCATTCTGTCTCTCTCTCTCAAAATAAATAAGCTTAAAAACATAAAAATTAAATTAAATTAAATGCAAATGTGTCAGGCGAGTTTGAGATGAACAAAATCTCCGCAGTGGACTTGGTTGATTTAGAATAGGGTTTCGGGGTGCCTGGGTGTCTCAGGCAGTTAAGCGTCAGACTTCAGCTCAGGTCATGATCTCACAGCTCGTGAGTTCGAGCCCCGCGTCGGGCTCTGTGCTGACAGCTCAGAGCCTGGAGCCTGCTTTGGATTCTGTGTCTCCCTCTCTCTCTACCCCTCCCCTGCTCATGCTCTCTCTCACTCTTGAAAGAGCAGACCTAGGCCGGCCGACTAGTGACTATGTCCCTGACATGGCCTCAGAAAGAGGTTCCTGCTCAAACCTCAGACCACGCTTCCTCCCCTTGAGTAACTCATGTTTTCTAAGAAAGCAGGCTACTGATTGATGCATTCTTCCGAAGTCTAAGGTGGGAGGAAGGGGAGTATGAGAGGCGTGGAAAGTGTGAGTAGAAGAGGGAGGGCTTCTCTCAGGTAGGGGCCAGAGGCAGGAGTCTTCAACCCTATCCAGGCTTAGAATGACCTGGGAGCATGTTACACCTCCCCAAACCAATTAATCAGAGTCTCTGGGGATGGTGTTTGGTGCTAGGTATTTATATAGCACAGCAAGGCTGACAGCCAATGGTTAATAGGTGACCAGAGAGAAACGTTCTGTATACACTGAGGCCAAACATGTTAGAGATCCTCAGACACAGTGGTTCTTAAACTTCAGGTGCATCAGAATCTCCTGGAAGACTTGTTCAAACACAGATTGCTGAGCCCCACCCCCAGAGTTTCTGATTTAGTAGGTCTGTGACCACCAGGCCCAACATTTGCATTTTTAACAAGTTCCAGGTGATGCTGATAATTGCTGATCTGGGACCACACCTTGGCAGCCATTGGTCTATCCTTCCCCAGCCAATCGGCTGAGGCCACGACCCTTCCCCAGCCAATCGGCTAAGGCCATGATCCCTATAAAACCTTTCTGCTTTTGACACCCCCCCCCCCCCCCCGCCCGGTATCTCACCGCTCTGTCCCTCTGTTGGTGCAGGTAGGGGATTGAGCTCGAGCTAGCTTGAATAAAGGCTCTTTGCTTTTGGATCGGACTCGGCTCCCTGGTGGTCTTTGGGGATCACGAATTCTGGGCATAACACCCTCTCTCTCAAAAATAAATAAACATTAAAAAAAAATAAGGTTTCATGGGTCAGATATAAACTGATAGGAAGTAGTGAATTCCCAGACTGTCCCATTTCACTCATTCTCTCTCTTCTTTCACTAACATCACTCTCATATGTGATGTTGTTTATCACGTACCCTTTGCTCAGAATTGAGTAAATGGGGGTGCACAATAGTAAACAGTGATTTTTCTGCCACCTAAGATGTTCCCAGCTAGTGGGAGAGACAATCAGGTTTAAGAGGCATCACAGCATTTTGTCATACTGGCCATGAGAAACGGTGTAATGTGTTTGGGCAGCAAATAGGAGAGGCAGCCGAAGGGCAGTAGACGGTTGCTGTATCTCCAGCATCCATCCTGTGTCTGGAGACAGCATCCTTCTTTGATCTGAAAGCTGCCCCACCGTCCGCTGAAGCCACCCTCCTAGCTCTGGGCCTCCCCCCACTCCCCACCGCAGTGGGCAGATAGCCCCAAAATGGCCTCCATCCTCCTGGCCACAGTCTTTGGTCCAGGATGAGTAGACGACCAATCTGAAACACTTCTTGAGATTTTCTTCACAGACGCTCAAAGAGAAAAGCCATAATGTTAGCCAATGAACGTGCATTTTTCTTACATTTCCTTGAATCGGGCTTTGTTCACTCACAACCGAATGAATCTTACCTGGCAAAAAGGCATTCTAGGAAGAAAACAACCAGGGATGGCAAGAATATGGCACCTTCATGGTGCAGCTAATAGAGAAAAGAGACATTTGTCCTCTCCCACTCCAACCCCTCACTTTGCCCATATTATTTTCACAGTTCGACGCTGACATTTAACCCCGTCGCTTTTTCTGTGTCCTGCTGAGACCTGGACTGTAAGTATGCAGTGGATGAAATGGTAGGATGTGCACAAAAGAAATCGATGACCGAAACAAACAGATCATCCGACCATTCTGGACAATCTTGGAACACCTGTAAGAATCGTTTCATATAGTCCCCTGAATTAAATAAAGGTACATGTAACAAGGTTTTCATCCAATTCATAATAAACAAATGTTGAAGATTATAATGAACAAAATTAAAAATTTGATAAGGGCTCAACCTAGACATGGTAAAAATTTGAATCTAAAAATTTCACCAAGAGAAACACAGACTTGGTAGTAATGACAGGCACACCGTGCATCTTACAATGGAAGAAAATGGAATTCAAAATTTTAATTTTGTGAAATAATATTCTAAGTACTCTGATACAGGGATGCCTGATCAATAAATCAAATATCAAGTACAAAATGAACACAGAAATAATTTTCCCAATGAGATTGTTTCAATTAGAAGAGTCAAAATAAACTGTATACAATTCAATTGTGTTACATAAACATTTAGACAGGCAGTAATTTGGTTTACTGTATCAGCGAGAGAGAATAACCTCTCAGCAAAACTCACCTTGAAGTTAATTCAGTGGGATTAGAAGCTATTGATTCCATATGTACATCAATTTGGTTGAAGTGTACATTTCAAGGGAAAATGTGTCAAAAAAATGAAGCCATAGGAGTAGGAGAAGGCAGATTACAAAGGATCAGACATGCCATGCTAGAGGCTTCGACTTTATCCCGAAGACTATGAATCACTTTAAAACAGGGAGTAACCTGATCAGCTCTTCGTCAAGTCAAATCCCTCTAGTAGCTCCGTGGAGAGGGGACTGCGGAGGAGTAAGATCGGAGGCCACGAGACTAATGAGGATCTGATCCAGTAATCCTGGCATGCCTTAGTGAGCGTCCCCGTCTAGGGAGGGGCAGAGGGAATCGAAGGAAGGCTGAAAAATCACTCCCAGGATTCCAGTCTGTGCATTTGGACACCTTTTGTCAAGACAGAAAGGAAAAGAAAAGTAACAGTTCTGGGGAGGTGATGAGTTCATTTTGGAGGACCAAGTCTGAGGTGAGTGGAGACGTCCATTCATCAGCCTGCCCCAACTGCTCAGAAGGGAGCTGTGGGCTTGAAGCAAGGTGGTCCTGTGTACCAGCATATAGTTTACAGAAGAAGTCGTCGGAGAAAATCCGTTCATCTAGAAAGACTGGCAACAAAGAAAACAGAACTAAGAGGGGAAACCTTAGTTTTTGTTTGTTTTGTTCGTAAATTCATAGCTGTATAGAACTCGGTGTGCCCTGTGTATTTTGATTGCTTAATCTTCACAACAAACATGTGAGCCAAATACATCCTTGTCCTTTTTCTGCCAGGCGAAGAAATGGAGGCCCAGGTAGGTGAAGTATTCTGTGCGTGGTGACATATACAGTAAATGTGACAGTGAGGAACCAAACCTGTGTATCTGGTCGCAGTGTGCATTCTAACCAGTGGATGTACTGCCCCTGATTGTGTTGAACACCACATATAAGGGGCAAAAGGAAATCCAAGGGAGGTAAACCATAAGTCATGATCAGGGAAAAAGGAGGGAAAGTTGAGGGTGTGATGTCACAGAATCTGAAGAAGGAGACAGTGACCAAGAAGACCGAGTGACAAAAAGGGACCTTGAATGTCAAGGGCTAAAAGGTGGCCCCTGAGCTGTGATAAGTGAGCTTTCCCGTACTTTCTGTGCAGAGTTAAGGGCAAAGGCAGTAAGATAATAGAGCAGAGAAAGAGAGGTGAGGAATTCAAAATGAAAAGCACAGAAAACTCTGTCCTTTCCTTCATAGCCAAGCTTCTTTAGGGAGGTGACAATGGTGAAGAAGGACCTGAGGTCCATTCATGTTGTGACAGGAGCGAAGGACACAAGAAAGCTTGAGTAAGGCAGCTAGAGAGAAAGGAGAGCTCATGTGGGAGGAGTTTACACCAAATCATTTTCATTTTACACCAGAAGTTGGAGATGAGGCAATTTGCCAAAAGGAACAAGGTAAATGAAGAGCTAGAGAATTTAAAAAGAATACTAAAGGGTTGAACCAACTTGTGGGAATTAAGAAAAAGAACTGGCTAGAGATGTTTCCCTTAAAGTGGTAGCACCCTCTGATACTGGGAGGACGGCCATATGCCATGGTTAGCCAAGGATGGTCCCAATGGATACCTATTATGTTCATATCATTGTTTCTCTTTCAAAAGGGTCCCTGTTTGGAAATTATGGAAACCCTATTATTAGGAGCTGTCTTAAGAGAGAGACTTACAGGGGCGCCTGGTTGGCTCAGTCGGTTGAGCATCTTACTCTTAATTTTGACCCTGGTCATGATCCCAGAGTCATAGGCTAGAGCTTTGTGTTAGGCTCTACATTGAGCAAGGAGCCTGCCTGGGATCCTCCCTCTCTCTCCCTCTGCCCTTCTCCTCCGCTTACATCCTCTCCTTCTCTCTACAAAATAAAAAAAGAAAAACAAAATAAAAACAGAAAGAGACTTAACAATAAATGGTCATTCTACGAATGGATGAGATTCATTATATGCAGTGTGATCTCAGTGGGAATTCATAGGAGAAATCTTATAACTGGTAAGATGACTCTCTATGCCTTAACCTCTAAGCAATTTAGAGCAAAATTTATGGCACACTCCAAGAAAATATATAGAAGTTTGGGATATCTTTTGTGTTCTGATCTTATAATTTTTATGTCTGTAGTACTTTACTTTTCAACCCATAAATTTTCATTGTCTGTCATTTTAATTTTTTGCTTATTTTATAAAATATACAGATTTGTAAAACACTTTAAATCCTTTCTTGAGGTTCTTTTCAAGCTGTCATTCATTCATTCATACATTCATTCTTTTTTTCATTTTTTTTAAAAATTGGTAAATAGACCAGTATAAAATGTGAAGCCATGAAAAAAAAAAATCAACAAAGATATTATTTTAAGTTTTGGAAGAACTCTCTAATTTGTTAAAGAAAAATTAGCCAGGAAACAGAACCATGAGCCTTATTGTTAGGTAAAGTGATGGGGACAGGAATTTCGACAAGATTCTGATGGCCATTTGCTGAACTGAAACGGGGAGTGCGACAGACACTACCTGTTTTCTATAAGCCTTCTCTTGGCCTTTCTTTATAGAAATCCAATTTGTTGGGGAAAGTGTGCCCTCTCCCATCCCTAGTTCATGAAGGAAAGGTGATCTAAATAACCTAGTTCTGCTTCACCAAGCCAGTGATTGGTTTTGGACCAGACATAAGATCCCCTTGTGACTGATTAAGGAGGTGTATGTCATTTGGGTACCTTTCTGGAAAGCTGTTTCTGTCTGATAAAAAAAAAAAAAAAACTGCTGTCCCATCCTACAAACATCCCTCCCTCCTGACCACATCGTCTTCCTGTCTTAGATATGGTTTGGAAGTTCATGGTGTTTGTAACGGCTATGAGGACACTGAAAATGAAGTGAAACCAGAGCCCTGAAACTATCCACCTTAAGGAGGTTGGCCTTCTGGTTACATGAAGAAAGGGCAGCCCTCTTTGTCTAAGTCAGGTATTGGCACTCATACCCGAAAGCATCTTAACTTCTGCACAAGCATCTTCTATATAAAACCAAAAATCACCCCTCTGGGGTCAGCGCTGGGGTTTCTAGAGAACTTATTACCAAGCTGGTCACCTTGGGGAAAATGGTGAAGAGACAGTATGCCATCTCCTGAAGACCCCTCACTGCCCCCATGACTATCCCAGAGAGCCCACACTTTTTCAGACAACTGAAATAATTATATATTCTTAAAAGCATTGTTTTAAATAAAATAAATGTATATATTTGACTTGTAGCAAGACAAAACCCTTGAAGGTAGGTTTACCACTGCGTTCAATTTTCTTTTTGCCTTCCTCCATTTCTAGTTTCTTGTATTCTCAGCATATGCTACTTTGGTAATCATAAAACAAAGCAAATACTGTTTATAAAATAAAAGTATAGAGGCGACTGGGTGGTTCAGTCGGTTGGGTGCCCGACTCTTGGTTTAAGCTCAGATCATGATCTTGTGTTTCATGAGTTTGATCCCCCACGACAGGCTCTACTTGGGACTCTACTCGCAGAACCTACTTGGGACTCTCTCTCTCCCTCTCTCTCTGCCCCTCCCCCACTCTCTCTCTGTGTCTCTCAAAATAAATAAGTAAACTTAAAAAAATAAAATAAAATAAAATAAAATAAAATAAAATAAAATAAAATAAAATAAAATAAAATAACTAAAATAAAGGTATAATCCCCACGTTATCATTTCAACACTGGGCATTGAACACCAATCGAAAATCAAAACCAGGATGGATCCAGCCAGCAAACCTGAATTTGAGAGGATGTGTCCCCAGCCTGTCGTTACCATGGAATGCAAGTCCTGGCCACGCTGATGGGCATACATGTGCCCAGCACATTCCACACAACACGGCTTTGAAACAAGCCTGCTCGCTTTTCTTCCTTTCTGTCCGGTTGTATAATTTCTAGGTCCAGGATTGTCTGTTCTACTCCTCCTTTCTTCACGTGCATCCTACTCGAAGTCAAGGCACAAAATTCTATGCAGTCTCTCACTGGAACCCGTTACCGTATTGAAAGTATAAAAATAGTTTGTTTTGTCATAGCTTTGTCAAGTGTCATATCTGTTAAATGACTATGAGGCTCCTGGGTGGTGGCTCAGTCGGTTAAACATCCGACTTTGGGTCAGGTGATTATCTCACAGTCCGTGAGTTCGAGCCCCACGTTGGGCTCTGTGCTGATGGCTCGGAGCCTGGAGCCTGCTTCAGATTCTGCGTCTCCCTCTCTCCCTCTGCCCCTCCCCTGCTCATGCTCTGTCTCTCTCTGTCTCAAAAATAAATAAAAATATTTTTTAAAATGCCTATCAAATTGCTTCTTACGAAAAGTTGTAACTTGTAGAAAATGCAAGTTCTATTTCAGTTTGTTTCTTCCCATCCACTCTCATTGCATCTGCTGAAATATATTGCGTAAAAGATAGTAGTCTGCTTCTAAACTCCTGGATTAATAATGAAATTGCAATGTGGCTTTCATGACCATTTGAAGCCTCATTAGGTAGCACTGTCTGAGGAATTCTGTTATGACTGTCACTTTAGAAGCAAAATATATGGCTCAAACAAGACCTAAGGGTCCTTCCAAATGGATGGCCCTTTAAACAGTATATTTTTTTAAGAAATAGCTTTCAGGAATTTGTCCACTATGTGTTTAGAAATGGTCTTTCCATAAGATCTCTAGACTGAAAATAGAATTCTCCAAAGAATACATAGGCAATCAATAAAATACCACATTATTAATTCACCTGATAGTACATTGATGCTTTTTTACATTATAATATTCAACTAGTGAAAGAGGACTTAGCAGAGGGGGGTAGCCTTTCATTTAAATTGGTGCTTGAGCTTTGCAATTACTTCAAATGTCATGGCTGATATTTGAAGAGCTTTCCAGTGGAATTTTTCTCAAGTTGGGTATCTGAATGATATGATTAACCTTAGGCCCCATCTTGATGCCGCTAGACTGTATGATGAAAAAATTAATTTTATCTTACAATGTGTGCCAGGCTTTCAGCTGCTAAGAAAACTGGAATCAGAGCATTGTTCTGGGACAAAGATCATGATATTAATGATTGATTTTTAGATCATGAACAGTTCTTTGTTATTAAATTCGTTCATTTTTGCAAAACTCTTCAATGATACTTTTTAAAAGTATTAAAAATATGCAATCAGTTTTGAAATATTTAGTAAGGAAAACAGGAAAACTTTTTTTTCAAAGTCCACTGTTAGGTATTATATTCTTTAATAAAAGATAATATAATATGGTATATATAAGACATTTGTCAATATGCCAGTTTATTTAGTTATTTTGGCTAAAAGGAGTCTTTGGAAAACATTTAAGTTTTTAAAAAGTTTCCTTTTAACGATCTCACAATATTTGTTGATGATCTCCTCTGTTTATGTTCATTATGACCTTGCAGGGCCTGAAAAGACAGTTTTGGGGGGGGGGGTATTTACTTTTTTTAAGAGAGAGATAGCACGGGTGCAAGCAGGAGAGGGGCAGAGAGAGAGAGGGAGAGAGAGGATCTCGGGCAGGCTCTATGCTCCTCACAGAGCCCAACCTTGGGTTTCATTCCCCAACTCTAGGATCATGACCTAAGCTCAAACCAAGAGTGGGACACTCAACTGATTGAGCCACCCAGGCGCCCCTGAAAAGACAGTTTTAAAAATAGCTTTCTCAATTTTTGGTGGCACCAATAGGCACAGGCCAAAGCACATCCCCATATACAGATGGTCCCTAACTTACAATGGTTCAACTTAGGATTTTTCGACTTCCAGGTAAGACGTATTCTGTAGAAGCCATACTTGGAAGGGTTGAATTTGGATGTTCTTCTGGGCTAGTGCGTGTTAGGCTCTGTACTGACAGCTCAGAGCCTGGACCCTGCTTCAGATTCTGTGTCTCCCTCTCTCTCTCTCTGCCCCTCCCCCACTCACACTCTGTCTCTCACTCAAAAATAAACATTAAAAATTTAAAAAAGAGAGAAATTACATGAGAAATGCAATACTGTGTTGTAATATAGGCTTTGCATTAGTTCCTTTTGCCCAACTGTAGGCTATTGGAAGTGTTCTGAGCACACACTCAGGCTAGGCTAAGCTATGATGTCTAGTGGGTTCAGGATATTCAATATTTCCAATATTTTCAAATTCTGATGGATTTATCAGTATGCAACCCCATCATAAGTCAAAGAACTTCTGTAATGTTAACAGCTGATTAAAAAAAAAAAATACCTGAATGGTTCACTGAGTGTCAGAGTTTTTGTACATCTTATTTGAAAAGTTTTCTTTCAATTAGCCTAAAACACACACACAAAGTTCATGTTTGGTTTACTAGGTAACTCTGTCCAAGGAACTCAAATAAGGAACAAATGTTGGAAATTTGGAAATAAAACAAGAATGTTGAGAAAAGAGTAGTGTGAAAATTCACCGACTTTCTGGGCAAACAGTATTTCTCCAAATACCACAGCTACTGACAAATTACGGATCCAACTGAGGGTATTAAGCTCTCCCACATTCACACAATGTTACTTCATCTTCAGAGGACAGAAGCCATCTTGTAAAACATGACAATTAAAGTACTATAACAGAACTCATAGTATTTAATACCTATGTCTTCGGAAGGGCGTGTTTTAGTAATTTTGATCATAATGCAATCTGCTCAAAGCTGTTAAAGTATGGATAATTTCACTCAATTTTCCAGTAGGTTTCTGCCTTGAATAAGTAAATAGTGGGTAATGGTTTGTGTCAAAGTCCTTGCAACACTCCATTAAACATAGAGCATGACAATCTGATCAGATGTCTCTTTTATAGTCAGAAACTGACTTGTGACTTGTGAGTTACTCAACTACATCAGGTCACATCAAAAGTCTCATCTTTTCATCTTGCCCAAATCCCTGATGGTTTTACATCTGACACATTTTGAATCTCAGCACTGTGACCTTACTCTTCAACGTGCATTTGATATAGTCTAAGTACTGCTCTTGAAATAATACTAAGTTATTATTCAAGGAACTGAATGGATAAGCAAATAATACCACCATTAGCAGAATTTCAAAATCGTACACTATTTTTTATCAATGTCTAGCCCAAATAAATCACAATTATGCTTAGATTCATGATCAGATCATCAAAACCTTAACCAGTTGTTCAACCTTGGAAATAAATAAATTCAGTGTTTGAGTATTTGACGACATCAACTCATACAAAATATAACCGATACCAAGGGAGTTTAAAAGAGTCAAACCAACTTAAAAAGTGCATCACATAATCAGATATACACTTTATGTAAATCCAGACAGACTAAAATTTCGGAAATTCATTGCAGATGTTAATGTTTAATTAAAGTTCTCAGTCTCCAGTTACAACTCATTTTATGAGGCACTGATTGTAACTTGGATTTTGTTAATTATTAAAATTATATGTACAGATATTTGGTAGCTCCTGAGTCCATGGTGATGATTCTAAAACCGTTTATTAAGTTTCCTCAGATTCCACAGGCACCTGGGTGGCTCAGTCAGTTAAGCACCTGACTTCAGCTCAGATCATGTTCTCGTGGTTGGTTTGTGAGTTCGAGCCCTGCGTCAGACTCTGCTGACAGCTCAGAGACGAGAGTCTGCTTCGGATTCTGTGTCTCCCTTTCTCTCTGCCCCTCCCCTGCTTGCACTCTGACTCTCTCTCTCTCTCTCTCTCTGTCAAAAATAAATACACATTACAAAAATACATGAGTGTCCTCAGATTCAAAGAAGCTCATTTCACATTTGCTGTTGAACACATATTTGTTTAGAGATTGCTGTGTGCAAGATCTGTAATATCTAGACACTCGTTGTTCACTTGGTTCAGAGGCCTGGGCATCAGAGAATGTGTCAGTATGGTGCCCTTTCACAGAGATGAATCTGAGGTGCAGAAACACAGAGTGCTGTGGGGCTGTTCAAGAAACAGAGCTCTCAATGATCTTAACATTCTCGCAGTCCCCACCAATCACCAAAGAACCAGAGACGGCTAAAACTGGAAAGGATCTTAGTGATTCTCTCCTTCTAAGGGATCCTCAGAAACCTGTGACTCTTGGCTACTAGTCTTTCCTGGAATTCTTCCACAGAGGCAATTTATTACTTTGGCTAACTTCACATAAATTGTCAACCTTGTGTTTCATCCCTGAGTCTCAATATCGGTTGCCTGGCTTTTTTATGTTAATTTGTCAACCTATTTTGCAAGACAAGCCTTCAACTATTTCCATCCACTACTCTGTAACCCCTGATCCTTCTCCCTTCTAATTAAATTTCTCCAGTCCTTCCTGTCATTTCGTATATGACATCAATTCCCAGACCTCCCGCTCGCTATCCTGGTTAGTCTCCTCTGATTTTTCTCCCTCAAAGTTTAATTGTTTGTGTTTAACTTTTTCTTATGGAGGTTTAACCTACATACGAGGAAGCACAAACATCTCAAATGTAGAACTCAGTGAATATGTATACATCGTTAAGGTTTTGTTTTTGAAGCCCACAAAAATAGAATCTTATCAAACATCTTTAGTATTCTACAGGTAGAAACTACTGTAATCTAGTTACCATTTCCATACTGATGGAAAGACCGATCCTGTCTTTTGTCTTTCCTTCCTGTTCTTCCTTATTTCCTCCCTGCCTTTTCTTTCTTTCTTTCTTTCTTTCTTTCTTTCTTTCTTTCTTTCTTTCTCTTTTTCTTTCTTTCTAAATTTTTTTTTTTTTAATGTTTACTTATTTTTGAGAGAGACAGAGACAGAATGTGAGTGGGTTGGGGCAGAGAGAGAGGGAGGCACAGATTCCGAAGCACATGATCTGAGCAGAGGTCGGACGCTCAACCGACTGAGCCACCCAGGTGCCCTCTTTCTTTCTTTCTTTCTTTCTTTCTTTCTTTCTTTCTTCTTTCTTTCTCTTTCTTTCTTTCTTTCTTTCTCTTTCTTTCTTTCTTTCTTTCCTTCCTTTCTTGCTTTCTTTCCTTTCTTCCTTCCTTTCTTTCTTTCTTTCTTCCCTTTCTTGCTTTCTTTCTTCTCTTTCTTTCTTTCTTTCTTCCCTTTCTTCCTTTTCTTTCTTTCTTTCCTTCTTTCTTTCTTTCTTCTCTTTCTTTCTTTCTTCCTTCCTTTCCTTTCTTCCCTTTCTTTCTTTTCTTTCTTTCTTTCTTTCCTTTCTTCCCTTTCTTTCTTTCTTCCTTTCTTTCTCTCTTTCTTTCTGTTTTTCTGTCTTTTTTCTTTTCTTTTTTTTTTTTTTAATGTATCCAAAGCAGTAATTGCTTTAACTTTCACAACTCTTGATTCTCATTGTGGTGGCATGAATAGAAGCTTCTGTAAAGTCTACCAGTAATTCATTTAGAATATCCTTAAAATATTAAAGTTTTGTCCTTTGAAAAACAAAACAAAGGTGTTCGTATTTATTTCGAAGACTGCTGTTCACTTGAATGCAATTAAACAGTGAAATTTCCTGAATTGAATTCTAAATGGCTTCAGTGAAGGCTTTTTAATTATTCAGGATCGCTAGTTCTCAACTTCCAGAATGGTTCTGTTTAAATTAGATGGCCTTAGACAGGATTTGATCCTTCTGTTTTCTTGTTGATGTTTTCGTTGCTATGATACAGTTGAAAGTTAATCCTGCCATAACCATTGACTCATATGCTTCATGTCAATGTGTCCCTGTTAAGACTGCATCACTCTGGATTATCAGAAGTCCATCTTCAATGTAGCACCCAGCTGGTGAAGATAATGTGCCATATGCATGTTGTACTTCCTCATGTAGAGGCAGGAATATTTTCTTCCTTTCTTTCTGCTATCCCAAAACACAGGATTTTTCTAAAAAGTTCATCTTTCACATTATTTTTCTTCATTTAATGGTAATACGTGCTTATTGTAAACATTTCAACATACCAGAAATAAATGTATGGTTTAGAAGAAGTAGGTCACATAAATTCCCTTTCCTGAAGGACTGAAAATCTCAGGGTAAAGGATATATATTAGTTACTCTCTGTATATTATTGAATCTTCTGAATGCTTCTAACGGGTCATTATCATTCAAAACTTCTTGGGACACTTCATAAAGTCATAGAAGCCTGAATGTCTTCATTTCAAAGGGTGGAATTCAGAAAACCCATGAACTTGGATAGAGAACAAACTAAAACTGTACCTTCCTTTTCACTTCCTCCAATGGCGAATGCTAGTAACAGACCACAGTAACACCAGCGGCCTCTGATACTTTGTCCTTAATCGATATTATTTCACATGGGATATTATTCATTGTGCTCATCAGATAGACCCGCTACTAGATCCCGTTACTCTGCGTATTTGTAATGAAATACACAGACTACTATGTCCGAAATGTGTGCTTTTTTCATTATTTTCATAATTATTTTTTAAATTTTTAAACGTTTATTTTTGAGAGAGAGAGAGAGAGAGAGAGAGAGAGAGAGAGAGACTGAGCGTGAGCAGGGGAGGAGCAGAGGGAGAGGGAGACAGAAAATCCAAAGCAGGCTCCAGGCTCTGAGCGGTCAGCACCAAGCCCAAAGATGCAGGGCTTGAACTCACGAACCAGGAGATCATGACCTGAACTGAAGTCAGACGATTAACCGACTAAGCCACCCAAGCGTCCCTTGCATAATTATGTTTAAAATAAGAATCGTTGGCTTTAAAATTCTATGTATCGGGGGGTGCCTAAGTGGCTCAGCCGGCTAAGCGTCCGTCTTCGGCTCGGGTCACGATCTCGTGGTTCGTGAGTTCGAGCCCCACGTAGGGCTTTGTGCTGACAGCCAGAGCCTGGAGACTGTTTCAGATTCTGTGTCTCCCTCTCTTTCTCTGCCCCTTCCCCACTCACGCTCTGTCTTCTCTGGAAAGTAAACATTGATACAAACTTTTTCAATAAAATTCTATATATTTTATTTAACACATTTATGACTATTTTTTTGAGAAGGAGCACAAAAGTAGGTTGAGAACTCCTGACCTACTGGCATTAGCTGTTTAATGTCTCAGAAGAAAGCCCAAATGCCTTCTCAAACACATTTCATCAGTGACACATGTACCCTGAAGCCGAACATTGAAATCTGCCTTTTTGTAAATTCACCAGGGCTACCTTGATTCTCCACTTCCTACAGAATCATCTGTATATTATCTCACCTATAGCCAATACTATCTACCCCACTCTCCCTCTTTGTTCCCCAAAGCCACACGTACCTTTGAAGCTCTTTGGTCACAGCTCAGCCTTTACCTGGGCTCCCCCTTCCCGGCAAAAATTCACTTGCAGTGATCAGAGGCCAGGTTTTCTTATCCTGAAATTATGCAATTGTCTTTTGCAACCTTATTAAATTTTACCCAATAATCCCACACCAGCAGTATCGTTTTGAATTTTCTGCCTGTCCCATAACAGAAAAACTTCCCTCCTGATTAAACAACACATGTCTGTGTCGTGCGGAAGAAGCCCTCCTGGCTGAGATGGTTGGCACCTGTACTTGGTGAAAACATTGATTAAAGAAGAGTAAGATGAAAACAACGCAGCCTATTCTAAACATTTTAACTAAACATGTGCAACTGACTAATCCCTGCCAGTGAATGGATGTAAGGCCAAGACCCAGTCCCTGAATATGAGTGGTCTGGCTGGAGTTCAATGTCATTCCCTTTAACACATTGCTGGTGATTTCCAAGTTTTTATTTCTTTTTTTTTTTTTAATGTTTTTATTTATTTGTTTTAAGAGAGAGCACATGAGCAAGGGAGGGACAGAGAGAGAGGGAGAGAGAAAATCCTAGGTAGGCTCAGCGCTGTCAGCCCAGAGCCCAACACACGGCTCCATGACACGAATGGTGAGATCATGACCCCGGCCAAAATCAAGAGGCAGAAGTCTAACCAACTGAGCCACCCGGGGTGGGGCGGGGGGGGGCCTCCAGGTTTTTATTTCTTTAAAGTGAAGAGAGATTACAAAGATAGTTGTGAAAGCACCTGGGTGTGGAATCTCTGTAGATTTTTTGTAACTTTTCTTCTTCAGGTTGACCTGCCTACGATTAGTTGGTAGCAATTATTTTTAGTGATGAGCTTTTACTGAGTCGTCGCAAAGCGTTCCACTTGCTTTTCAGGGCACTGGTGCTCTTCTTTTGTGCACTCATGTTTCATCATTTTATGCCCTGCTTCGTTATACCGTTTCATCACAAACCTAACATAATTAGCCTCACCAAGTTTGGGGGCAGGTGCAAAAAATAGATCCTTAGGCGGCCTGAGCTGAATGCAAACAAGGGAGGCCTACAGAGCACGACAAGGGACAGACTCACTACCCCCGAGTAGAAATTGGCACGCCAACAGCGACTGTCAGTGGGTTTACAGTGAAAAGGGACATGTTGTTGAATCTGGCAAGGAAATGATGTGGTGAGCTCTACCGCTGTAAAAATAGGACGTATATCGCTTTTGTTCACGTTTACATTTCTACATTCTCTCTACCCCCGTCTTTTACATAATTTCTGTGAAATATCTTAGAAAAGTAAGTTTTTTTTATGCAAAAAGCTTCAGAGGATTTTTAAAAAGAAAAAAAAAAAAAAAACCAGCAGGCATTGGAATCAAGGATTCAGCGTTAGACACTGGAGTCTAAACCCGTCCCACTTTGGCAGAGACAATTAGGCTTGTGGGGACACCACCCCGCCTCCCCGTCTCACTTCAGTTTGGCAGACAGACTTTTTTTTTCAAGTTTATTTATTTATTTTGAGAGGGGTGGGAAGAGGAGGGGCAGGGAGAGAGAGAATCCCAAGCAGGCTCCGAGCTGGAGCCCTACGCATGGGGCTCGAACTCATGAACCGTGAGATCATGACCTGAACCGGAAATCAAGAGGCGGCCGCTCAGCCGACTGAGCCCCTCAGGTGCCCCCTGACTTACTTCTGATTGGCCGGCGTGCGAAATGAGCTGACAGTAGGGCAGTGTCTGTGCAAATGTGAGGCGTCTTCAACCCAAACGACTATTATCAACTATTTTTAAACATAGATGCTTTAAAATTTACATTACAAACTTCTTCCCTAACTTCTAAACTTCTAGAGAATAACCAGATCCGCCTTCTAGCAAATCGTGCTATTCAGCGTCAAATGTCACAGGAAAAAAATCTGAATGAAACAATTTTTTCCAGAACTTAAATCCACCAGCTTTACTCTACAAAAGGGGAACTATCTCTGAACGTAATGGGAAGCAATTTTGTGTAGAACAAAGCAGCACAACAGAAGCAGAAAAATGCGGTAACAGTTTCTAGCAGACCTTTAAAATGACAGCCTTTTGTGGACACAAATCTCAGAGATAAACCGTTCTACACAGCTCCGTAGCTGCTCAAAGCACTGCCACGTTCCAGCGCAGCATTGGATGGTCACCAACTTTTCCATTTGTGGTGATGTTCTAGTTGGTTAAAGTGACCTGAAGCACGATCTCTGGGAAGCACCCCTTCGACCTTGTCCCCCAGCTGAAGATACAGTGTCATGTCTTAGATGATTCCAGGACATAGACAGAACCCCTTCTGACACAATTTCCCTGGGGTGCTACAATGAGACATCTACCCAAGCTGACTGAACGGTTGGATGCACGAGGACGCAAAAGGTGATCAGCTCTCTGACCCCACCCATGCAAAGCCCAGCCTGTTGAACACCGTGGGGGTTGACCTGTTCAACTGGTCGACTGGCCACGTCAAGTAATGCCTCCACTCACCGCTGACTATGCTTCTTTCATCTACAACTGCCTGGCATTTGAGCTTAGTTCTTCATGGTGTTCCTATTGGCCCAAGCACATTCTGTGCTGGAGAACACTATCAGCCCATTGTCTCTTTAGAGCCCCAGACTTCCAACATCGGTTCTCTTATAGACTGAATTGTGCCCCCTCCCTTAAAGTCCATATGTTGAAGCCCTAACTCCCAATGTGACTATCTTTGGAGATAGGGTCTTGAAGGGGGTGATGTCAAAGGAAGTAATAAGCGGTGGGGGGAGTCCTAATCCAAAAGGACTAGTGACTGTGTCAGAAGAGTAAGAGACACCACAAGGGCATGCACACAGAGAAAAGGCCATGCTAAAGACGCAGTGAGAAGGCAGTCATCCACAAGTCAAGGAGAGAGGCTGAGCCGGAAACCAACCCCACCAGCACTGTGATCTCGGACTTCCAGCCTCCAGAACTGAGACGATATCGTTCTGTTGTTGAAGCCGCCTCCTGTGGTATTCTGTCACAGTGACCCCAGCTGGCTGACACAGCCCCCAAGCCAGCCCCACCATTGTTTACACCCCCCTGTAACCCCCCAGCCCTGTTTCTTCTCTCACCTTTCACTCCGGGCCCTTGAAGAGAGAAGCCCTTAAAAAATATTTCCTTTCAAAATGTATTTAATGACCGTCAAGAAGAATTTGATGTCTCATCGCAATGAATACCCCAACCCTTAGAAACATAAAATCTGGTTTCCCTTCTCTGGACAGGAAGGGAAAGATTTTCATCCCTCCTATGATGTGCCAACCTACTCAAAAACTGAGCAGAAGATGTTTACACAAAGGAAAACTCAGATTAACTCGTTGTATTTTGTTCCACACGAAATACTGACTGGGCAGCTCGGTCAGCTAAGCGTCCAATGTTGGCTCAGGTCATGATCTCATGGTTCGTGAGTTCAAGCCCCAGGTCGGGCTCTGTGCTGACAGCTCGGAGCCTGGAGCCTGCTTCAGATTCTGTGTCTCCCTCTCTCTCTGCCCCTCCCCTGCACACGCTCTGTCTCTCTCTCCCTCAAAAACAAATAAACATTAAAAAAAACTTTTCTAAGTTGGTATGGTGGCACGTGTCATCAAACTAATGAGATAATGGAATAATTTTAACAATTATATGTAACATAATAAAAGTAATAAAATAATAATTTCAACACATTTTCAGCTTTTTTCCCTGTATTTTTAATAATGACCCAGAGACTGCTGAAAAGATAACATTTTCCACCACCTATAAACATGGTGGGGAAGCACGAAATACATTCAGAAAAGAATATTTTCTAAAGATAGTTAAAAGAACGTAGCATCGGTAATCGAGCATCCCTTCGGTATCTGGAAAATTTCTTTCACGGAACACCGCAGTCCTTCTCTCATGCCAAGTTAACCAAGTGCTGTTACCGTTCAGATGAAGCACGTCAGTTAAAAACACACTGAGAGTTCAGTGAATCACGTTTTGCCAGCTTGTTTAGAAATTTAAATGTCATTTGCTCCTGGAACATGTTTTCCTTGTTCCATCAAAGTGAATGTCATAATTTTTGACCGAGAGGGCCTCGGTGGACATATCACGGGATAATTCCAGGTTTAATAATATCGGGAATCTACATCTGGAATAGACCTTATTTTTATTTTCTGATGATCTGACCCAACTGTGGAAGGCCAAAGGAAGGTCAAGTAGGATCCCAATAAAAGGCAAGGGACTAATAATGGGAAATAGGTCAGCGAGCCACAGCAACATTTTCTTTTGTCGACACAGGGTAGGCCTTTGATTGGTGGTGAGAGGCCTCTGTTCCCCCAACCTCTGCAAGGAAAGTCATTTTACAAAAAGCAGCAGGCTCTGGTGTCTCCGCCCTGATGATGTTTCTCTCCCCAACAGCTTGAAAGAACCACAAACTTCATGACCATTTTCTTAAAAAAAAAAAAAAAAAAAAAAAAAAAGCTAAAGGGAAAGTAACAGGTGTATGGTTGCATACACTTGCTTTTGACCATGACCCTTCTGGTCTCTGCATGGCTCATTCGCAGGTTTGATAGTAAAACGAATTGAAACAACCTTTCTGAGCGTGAGGCATTCTTCTTGGCCATCTTTGAGCCCAGACCAGCCTGTGTGGTCAGGCCCGGCTCATTCCTTCCACAACAGAACAGGAAACGGAGGTTCAGGGAGCAAATCACATCTTTCATTTTGTCAACGGTGAGGTCCCCTGAAAACCAAACGGCTCCAGATCGTAGGAAATATTTCATCCTTTGGAAAGATTGGGCACAATGTTGGTTCAACTAAACTTTTTGTGGCGGGCATCAGGACCACATGGGACGTGAAAGATAAATTCACATGGTGCTTTTTGTCCCAAACAAAAAATATTAACCCACCCTTTCTGAGGGGGGTTTCTGTAAGGGACGAGTGAACACAGTTCTGTAGGGGACAGTCCCACACCTCTGAAACTCTTTCCTGAAGCCACATAGCTCAAGTTTGGGGCACAGTAAAACCCCGTGTCATCCTCCCAGACACACGTCACCACGTGTTTGCAGAGAAATTTGAACCCATATGTTTCTGATTGACATGAACGGCAATGTTAAGGCTGACCCAGAGATTTTACAAGCTTTTCTCAGGAAACTTGTTGTATTTCAAACTCAAGAGTTATATTTACCCAAAAATAAACCAAATGTAACCCCCTACCTATGGGGCATTAATTTGAACCAAAGACCACAAAACTACCTTTTAAAGAGAACAATTCCTTTCTGGGACACGCAGGGCCAAGAGCTATGTTCTTTCTAGTACGTTTCTAGCTGAGCTTGGTAAGCCACTGAAAGAAGCACTTTTTAATAAAATTGAGAGACTAAAGCTCTGTAGTAAATCCAGAATAGCACTTTCTTAAATCCCTACTCCAAATAGAAAACGTTATCACTATTTAACTTGGTTTAAAAAAAAAAAAAACTTAAAGCAGTTTTTTTGTTTGTTTGTTTTTTGTTTGTTTTTCAAATGGTTAAGGAAATTGTCACGTAATCTAGTTTAGCCTTTTAGGGTTAAGACTGTCTGTGATATAAATCGAAAATTAAGGATTTTTATCTGAATTAAATCCTTTTAAAACATTCACAGATTTAATAGTAACCAATTGTACCCAGGAGATTTTGAATTCCTACTTCTAATATCCACCGGATTTCAAAAGCAAATTCTAGACCGAATCGTCGAAGTAACCTGAGTTTTGCCTATATACTATCTTCTTAGTAGTTTAAAGGAGGTTTACAGAAATGGGACTCTTGAGAGAAATGATTTCTTTCCAACCATAAAACCAGGTGCACGGGAAGGTTCATTAACAATCAGCACTAAACCGGGGCTTTCCCGGTGAGTCTGAACCTTATTAGGATTTCCTCTGGCAGTAAAAAGAAATAAATATAAATTAGTTGTATTCTCTAATACTGGTAAAATTCAATGAGGAATAATAACGAAGGTCAAAAATTGTAAATGTATGGAAAGTTGTTTGTTGGAACATATATGTGTATGTAATACATAGTATATAGCATACTATATATACATATACAGTACATAACATATTATATATAGTATATTAAATATAGTATATAGTATATTATTATACATATATAGTATATATTACATAGATATTTATAACTCATATATAGAGACAGAGAGAGAAAAAATTAAGTAAATATTGGACAGAGGCAATCATTACCACAATAATAAAAAGTATATGCCCCTAGGGATAATTCCTTGTAGTGCAAACCCACAAAAATTTCCAGAAGACAGCTGTCCGTTGATATCCACTGTGTGGGGGGGGGGGGGGGGGCGGGAATCACTTTCGGAGAGTTCATGTATACCTTCTCTAACCAATAACCCTCCACCCCTGAATCCACTGACACTTGAGGCAAAATTAAGATAGAAGAAAGAAATCATTAAGAAAACTTGCCCATTTTCACCTAACTCAGACTTCAAGGTCTCGTAAAATGACCCCTCTGTATAGGAAGAGGTAACAATTCCCCAAATTATAAACATATTTACTCTGCCATATAGTATAAAGGTAGATTCCACCTTTTTGTTGTTGTTGTTGTTGTTGTTGTTGTTGTTGTTGTTGTTTAAACAAAAATGATCTTCCCTTCTCTGTAGTCTTTTAATTCCAGGAAGATTGAGAAGTTTCTTCTGTTGGAACACCCACCCTCTGCTAGCCAAAAGCCCTTTAAAACACTTCTCTAAACGCATTCACTTCCCGCAGCTTTTCATTTTGTGCTATCGGTGATGGTGACGCTTTACCCCTTCACACACTGTGGTTAGAGAAAGGTCCAAAGAAAGACAAAGGAAAGTCGGCTGTAGACTCAATCTTTTGGGGCCTCTGAGATCTGTTAACCCTCAGATGTTTTCTTTGGTTCGGTTTGGTTTTCACTTAATTTTTCTGTGCGCTTCTATTTGTATCACAACCCACCAGCCAATAACTCTGTCCCCTTGAGTGAAAAATGGAACAAGGGTGTGACAAAACCGAACGGTTAGTTGTCTGTGGTCCCATGAGATTGACTCAAAGCCATTAAAACTATTTCCTTAACACACAACATCATTTTCCTCGAGGAACAAACTGGCTTCATATTGCACCACCCTGGATAATACGTGTTTAATTTAGGGAGTTTATTTCTCCCAATTTAGAGGAAGAAATATATACATTTAATTCTTTGGAAAATAAGAACAAATTGCCATTTCTTTATGACGTGTTTTTTACTCTTCTTTTCCTTAATTAAGAATAATTAATTAGACTCACTCGACAAACATTTAATATATATAGATATTAATTACTATATATTAATATTAATGTAATGTTTATATATACATATGTATGTATAAACCCATTAACTATCTCTGTTTTCTCAGTACTGGTAAAACCACCAGCCTAAGCAGTTCTTCATGGAATCGACACTGCTTTTTTTAGGAAGGAAGCAGAGTCACCAGGATGTTCTAGAATCTTCAAGATGAGCCAATTCTGTAATAGACTTTGGTCTGTTGGAAATTAAAGTAATATGCTATAAAATGTTTGTAGTGTCTCTGCTAAAATATTTAGGTTCAAGTCTGGACTTACAAAGACACAATTAAGGCTAAGATAGATTCACGTTTTCCCTTCTCCTTAGGCTTTGTCCAAGAAATAATGATCTGAAGGCCCCCATGTGGAGAGGATAGACAGGACCTAAGAATAACTCAGAGTGGATTCTACTCTCCTAAGTAGACCCACGTGTAACAGCAAGAGGACCATCTTCTGCCAGGACATTTTACACTTTCCAGGTAAGGAGGAAAGAAAGTCCCGCTGACTATCGAGTTCACCAAAGACGATTTCACCCCCTGCCTGACAAGGACTTTCAGTGCCTCACCACCCCTACCACCATCATGAGAAAGACTGAGAAAGAGTGGAGGTCACCGTATGCAAAGGTATTTGTTACAATATAGATTACTACCGACCGCTAACAATGACTTGCTATGTCCTTTCAGGAAGGACTGAGCCATAGAACGTTTCAAAATTGCCAGACAAGTACGACAGACAGATGAGACACGTTTTTCAGACTTAAGACATTGTGCAGATCAGGAGAGGTCAAACGAGCACTCTGTTGAACTTAGAGAATACAATTTTCCCCAAATGTTCTTCATTTAAAATAAGTACCCAGTTGGTGACTTTTCCATGTTGTTTCTGTTGTTTTTCATTTTCCTACTGAATCGCATTATGACAATAGGCTGTGGAGGGAAGGCGTGAGGTGATGCTCAGTGTCAAGGCTGAGCAGGTAGTTCTGTTCCACGCCATCTGTGACAGATATGAGTGAAAAGAAGGAAAGGAGACAGAGAGAGAGAGAGAGAGAGAGAGAGAGAGAAGGGAGGAAAGAAGGAAGAAAGGGTGAACTTAATGAAGTTATCGTGTTCAAAATGAAATCTGGAAACCTGACTTTTTCTTTTTTCTTTTTCTTACTTTTTTTTTTAGAGAGATAGAGACACATGTGAGCTGGGGAGCGGGGCAGAAGGAGAGAGAGAGAGAGTCAAAGAAAGAGAGAAAGAGATTGAGAATCTTAGGCAAGCTCCACACTCAGCAAGAGTTGAACTCGGGGCTCGATCCCACGCCCTTGGAATTGTGACCCGAGCTGAAGTCAAAAGTCGGACGCTCAGCTGACTGAGCCACCCAGCCACCCCCTGGAAGTCAACAAAAATAACCATAAAAACATCCTCCCTTCTAGACCCCTAATGGGAGTAATAGTAGGAAGAGAATAGCACCTACCATCCCGTCATGGAACACATGGAACCATCCATGACCACAGCCACTATGCAAACCAGTAAGTGACTCCCGTAGTATTAGATTAGGCAATTAGCACAACAAATAAGTCCGTAGGATCTCCATACTTTTATGCTATAGCAAGGAAAAGAACTAAAAATACTTCAATCCTCTTGTCTTTTTCTTCCTCTGAATATCTTCCAACTTCCAGAGCCTGAAAATCTAGTTTCACTTTAAGTAACTGCTCATCTGCTTTTACCAACAGTGACTGTAATTTGCAACTTAAAAAAAAAAATATCTTAAACCAAACTTCTCCCATGCCCAGGTTTATGTATTCAGCTTAAATTACACTGTTCTGCATCCATAAATATGCAATATTATCATGTTCTTGAGTCATTTGATGTTTTCATCATCATATCCTAAAAATATAAACCCCAGCAAGTCAGGGTTCCCTCCTCCCCGCGATCTCTACCGTACTAGGCATTCTATAGAAGTTTAATAGGTAACTGGAATTTGCTAATTGATTCATCATTCAGTAATTGCAGAAAAATAGTAAAATAGATCAAAGAGATGGAAAGGAACGGACAAGGGGCCAGGAAAAGGATGAGGTCATCTGCGTGAACAAGATGAGGGCCTCTAAGAATAACAAGCAAAAGGGTTTATGATCTCTTGCTCTCTCTCTCTCTCTCTCTCCCTCTCCAATCTCGATGTCCAGATGAAATGAAAATTAGGTCACTCATTCAAATTGTGTATCTAACGCCAGACATCCGGATATTCGGCTTCAAGAGGGAAAAAGAAAAAAATGATCGGGTGCCTGGCCTTTTTTTTTTTTTTTTTTTACTTTTTTATTTAGATCTTGCAATTTCAAATAGAAGGAACACACGAAGCATGACTGATTGAAGTGATAGTGTGGAAAACTAGCGGGGTAACTAAGATATTTTGGAAGCCGTGTTCTGAATCAAGAGTGTGGAGGAGAAAAGAGACAGGAATTTCAAGGATGCGGAAGAGAGATGGGGTTTGGTTTAGTTAGTTTATAGGTTGTCACACATTAAGATGATAAAGTGTTCATGCCGAGGGTATAAACTTCTCTTTTAAACAAGAGTATATTTTAGAAAGAGAAAAGACAGTTTTAGAATCACACATACCCGCACAATTTTCTAATAAATAGCAGCCTTCGGCAGCTGGTCTCACACTCCACCAGCTTTTCAGCGTCTCAACTCACATAGTAAACTGAGCATTAGGGTTTGCCTCAACAAACTCTTGCCTGCTAAAATTGGAGAGTTGGACAGATTTTTAGAAAATGTTCCATGAATCCTAATTTATGAGCAACAGTTGGTTAAGTGAGCATGCCAATTAAACCAAATAGTGAGTGTTAATTCATTGACATGGTATTTCCACATGGAAAGGGAAAATTGTTTGCAAAGCAATAACGCGAAAGCATGTACTGATTCAATGTTGCATCACCTCTTACTTTGCATTTCTTGACTATCGGCCAGTAATTGTTTACTGAAAAGATTATCTCGCACAGCGATTTATACGTCGCTCGTGAGGGTCCGCTCATCGCTTGCCCTGAACCTGACTTCATTGAGGATAACAATCAATAAAACGGGCTTATTTCCCAAGGAAGACTTTTCGTGCAAGAAGCATGCAAAATTGTCCAATAAGTGAAAATAGCCATCGTGGATTATGGAGCTCTCCAGTGTCATTTCACATTAATCTCGGTGAGCCCCTTTAGACCTTCCACCGCCGGCTGTGGTACTCAGCTTTCTTCTCTTCTGCTCCCAGCAGGAACTGGAAATGTTGGCATGGGAAGAACATGAATGGCACAAGAGACAGCAGAGGACGAGGTAAAGAAGTCCCCCCTTGTTCACGTAAGCACAGCAGTCAGGAAGGACCTGCCCTGCAGATAAGAAAAAAGGGGTGGTTGTTCAGCCCTGGGCAGCGAAGGTAGTGGGGATTGTACTATCCCTCACCACATGCTTTCCTCATCTGGGGCATTGTGGGGCTCCGGCTTGCAGATATAACAGCGGCCTTGACATCTACTTTAAAAAATGACTCTTTTTCTCCTTTGCTTTAGTTAGCACAGGCGAGTATGGTAATTCTCAATGGGAAAGTGATACTGAGAAGTTCTCCCTGAGTGATTTCTACGTAAAGTTATAAACAGAGAGTTGTACTAAGGTAAGGCCCCACCCCATGTTGAAAAAGGAAAAGGAAAAGACAACAAGAATGAAAAGTAATTCGTTTTTAGGTTTACTGCTCTTTAAACAAATTCGTTTGTTGTAAATTGTCAGCAAGGATGTGAACCCGGCAGGAGACTCATACAAGGAACACTTACAGAGCAGAACTCTCAAACTTAAGTCGTCCCCTAACATACACCCGCTGGTCGAGCCACCAAGTCTCTCCAGTGGAAAGAGAGTACTTAGAGTTTCAAGGTTTGCTGAAGATTCCAGAAGGAGGAAGAGCCTACATTTTGAAGGGATTTGGAGTGATATTTTTAGGGAAAATAATTATCGATATTGAAGGAGAAATGGAAGCACGAAGTGTGAATGGGTCTTTTGATTCTTTGGCAAGTCTATAAATGCAGTGAAATTAAGGGGAAAAAAATCTTAAGACTCGTTAAAAAAATTAATATTAAAATGCTTTCTGAAATGCGCAGGACAAGGTATGTTATTGTTTTCTATCCCCACTCGGTCTTCTACATGTTCCATTAACCACTGACTTGTATAACCGGCTGGAAATAGCTCGGCTCAGGAAGTAAACAGACATTCAATCACGTTTCTTTCAACCACCCAATACGTAGAAGTGAAAACAACCCAGTATTGATTATATGGGGGTCAAAAGGCAAAAAGACGTCGGAAAGGTAACGTTCATTTCACGTGGGCTACAAAGAATTTTCCACGGCCCAGACTGCAAGAGTTTCCACCTCGTACAGATATACAGTCGTGACAGAGGAAAAAAATTCTGGGTCAGAGTTGTTGAATGAGAAATATCTGTAATGAAAACAGCAACGACAAGACAGCCTTCTGGGGGAATGGTACACAGTTTAAAAAGCTGGGAAATAAATAGACTAATGGATAGAATCCATGCAGACATATGCCAGGCATATGGAATTTCTACGGCAGTAAATCTCTATTTTCATATTTTTATTGTATCTGTGGCTAAATGATGACGTGGTATTTTAATTGGCCTTGACCAAAGTTTTCCCTTTGTTCCCCCTAAGATAAAAATTCACAGACAAGGTGAAAACTTATTCTGAAGACACCCGACGTTCTCCCTTTTAAATTATGACAGCAACCCATATCTGAGAGCCCCCGCTACCACAATTCGGAATGCATTCAAGTGAAACGCAGACTCGTGTTCACAATCCAAAACTCAGAACCATAAAGTCTACGCTATGTGACAAAGAAATGTTATGTCTTTGAAAGGAGAAATAGAAACCGACAAAGAAAATTGAATCCCGGAAATAACCAGGTGATTTAAAGCTTTCTAGATAATCACCAGCAACTAGAATGATAATACTTTAATAGCATATTATATTTAAATAGCACCTTTCAAACTCCACCGTGCTAATCTACACAACATGTTCACAGGTAAGAAGGAAGGGGTATTATTCCCCTTTGAGATTAGGAAGGGTAATAGAGGACAGCCTTACTGAGGTCTCTTTCAGTCTTGGCAATGAATCCGGTACTGGACGCTCCTCACCAGACTTCCCTGCCTCCATACCAACTCAGCTTGTGGGATGAGCTGGCCTTCTGGGCATTTTTCAGCACCCCTCTGTAGACGGGGAATTTCTCCGAGATTTGACCAAATCTTGGGCTTTCTCCACTTCCTGGCTTCACCTGGTGGGTGTCCTAGGAATACTTCCCGGGACCAACAGAATTAACACCTGAATCTCCCCGAAATCCGTTCTTACTCCTTCGGCTTTGCCACAGTCTGAATGCAGAAAATCAAGTAAGCCTTGGGTGAAGGATGTCGCAGGGTACAGATCTTTCTCAGAGTTTCTTCAGCTCTGGATAGATGGACCCAGTGGTTACAGTCCGGCCTCTCTTTGACCTTGTCCCTTGAGACATGTCTATTTTTATTTTTACTATATTTTATTTTTACCATCAGACAAAGCTGACTTCCTTTTAAGCCCAGCCTACGATTATGCAAAGTTCAGGAAGAATGCAGGCTTCTCTTTCCGACATGCTGGGCCGGGTCGCTAACTTGAATGTCAACCTAAAGGCATATATACCTTAACTAATGATGCAGCAGAGACTCGAAAGTAGGCAGAATGGTTTTCATTCACACTTCAAATGTTGGCCAGAATCTAGTTCTCCCTACACCAGATCAAAGTAGTCTTCCAAGATGAGTGACAACCACTCACCTTTGGCACAATGGCGGCATTGAGAGCCATCACCCATATAATGAATGATGCTTACCCTGGCGTGGCCACAGGAGAACGTTATGGAAGCAGGAATGGAGTTGAAAAGCCCTGAGCAAAACCATGCCTCCAACTCAAGAGTCTTCCTCCTCCTCACTTCAAACTCATGCCTGTATCTTCTTCCGTACGTGGCGCTCAGAGTAGCGAGGTCTCACCTCGTTCCTCATTTACTGCTCAGCGAAGTCCAAGTGCTCTCTAGACAAGTGATCTTTCTCTTTCACTTATTACAAAGGACTCTATACAAACCCACTGTTTATATTGAACGGTCCATAGATGATGCAAAAGCACATTTTCCTGTGGATAATCAGTAGGACTTTCACAAGTGGTTTCAGGGAGACACTCTAATCCAGGTACAAAGCGATAATAAGAATGATACCTTTGTATAGGGTCCTGTTATATATTAAGCACGTTCACGTATATAACTGCATTTGTAGGCAAATTATTTCGCTTCTCTGAGCTTTCATTTTCTCCACATGTATAAATAGTAGCAAAATGTTCCATGATATGTAAACGTATTTCGAAGATTGCAATTCAGTTGTAGAACCATCCTGAGAATTCAAACACCATGTAGATATTATTTCTGCTGGCAATGTGTTTTTTTTTTTTTTAAATGACTATGAGTGAGTTTTGGTCACTTATTCTAGACACCAAATATAGTCTTTGAAGAATCACCGGTTAAGTATTAGCCACTTTCAGATGTTGCTAAATATTTAGACAACTATCCAATGTGCTCTCAAGGATCCTTATTTAGTCATGGTAAAAATTATAAATTTTGAAGTTAGCAATAATATTTTTAGATATTTTAAGGTCAATCCCACTTGATATTGAAAGATTTGTACAATCTGCCTTATTAAATCATCTTGTGGATAGAGTTGTCTACTGATTATAGAGAACATTCTTTGGGGGTGATCTAATCCATTCACTTAGCTCAAAATACCATTTATATACTAAAGACAACCAACCTCTTATCTCTAGCCCAGACCTCTCTGAATTCCTGGTTCATACATCCAACATCATGCTTGACATGTTTACTTTTAAGCATTTCTTAGAATAATTTCAAAACTGGGGCACCTGCGTGGCTCAGTCCGTTAAGCATCTGACTCTTGACTTCGGCTCAGGTCATGATCTCACAGTTTGTGAGTTCGAGCCCCCTGTCAGGCTCCATGCTGACATTGCAAGCCTGCTTAGGATTCTCTTTCTCTGCCAATCCCCTGCTAGCTCTTTCTCTCCCTCTAAATATAAACAAATAAACTTCAAAAAAAGAGTAATTTCAGAATTAAGCTATATAAAATTAATCACTTGATTTTATTTTCAAGCAGAAAAACAAACCAACCCAGTAAAATTAAAATTCTCTCTTAATTAATTAATGACATTTTATTTTAGCCAAAGATGTTTTCTACAATAAGTTGTGTGCTTTTTTTTTTCCTAATGGCTTTTTTGACAAGATTCCTGCAAGTTTCACCCACCTACATACCCACTTATGCATGTAAACATATATTCCCAGGGAGGATTCTTACCAAAAGAGAAATTTTTTTCAATTTAGTAATTCTGAAGTTGAAGTTTGTAATGTTTTAGAAAACGAGGCCTTTTAAAAATCATTATAAGGCTGACTCCAATACTGGAGATGAAGACATTTATTTATGGTGATGCCCCAGATCCTGAGATGCAGGTACCATGTTTTACAGGTTGGATGGAATAACAGCGGGAGCACATTATCAGCTAAGGACAGATTTCCTGTTTGTTAGTTTAGGAACTGTTCTTGTATGTGTTGGCTGATAGCCTATAAGCAAGCAATTATTTTATTAATGAAAAAATAGAGGAAATAAGATCACCCACTATGTGTCCTGACAGTTTAAGTCATCATTTTTGCATCAGACGCTAAATCCCGTGAACTAACAGTCACCCTTCACAGACCCCCAACCCTTGTAGCCGTCTCTCTTTTCTGGCTTCCAGAGACATCAGCACGCCGGGCCTCAGAATTTTCTCTTCTCTTCCCCAGCCAAGGGCTCCATTACCTTGAACTTTCCTCTGGAGCAGCTACCAGCCTGGGTCACCATGGCTGGAAATGCAGAATGGCTTCGTTTTAGGAGCCCGGACATCACTTATTTCTTGCCTACAGGGGACTACTTGAGAGAGGGAGAGGAAATGCAATTAAATACATTTACAAATCAGGCCATAAACCCGTGGTCTGGAATTTCAAGTTGTGGAACAAAATAGCCTACTTTTTTGGTCGTGGCTACCATTGTGGGTACCGGGATTTCAACTGAACCATATGCTTGCTGGCTTCTACACAGTCTTGGTTGATAACTTCAAGATCTGTGGCTTTGCTCATGTAGTTTCCTGTGCCTGCACGTTCTTCCCTCCAACACTGGCTCCCTAAATACTACTCCTTGTTAAAAAAGCAATCCATCTTTCATAGTTTATTCCAAAAGAGTATCTCCTCCACCAACACCTTTCCCTAATCCTTCCATTTAAATACTCTCTGCCAGCTCCCAACTTCTGCTGTCATTTATGTAAATATTTATTCCCATTCATATCCTATACCTTAATGGATTTGGGCTACTGGTGCATTTATCTAATTTTCTCATTTCTTGCTCATTTCCTTGCACATCATAGGTACCCACCCAAAAATATGTTGAATGAATACCGCATGAAGTAATAGTTCAAAACATGTACTTTGTAGAGTGTACATATGTCTGAGTTCAAGTCTTTGCCCTTCTACCTATGAGGTGAATAAACCTGGGCGAGTTGATTAATATATTCATGCCTCAGTTTCTTCAACTATCAATGGTCATAATAATAGAACCTACTTCATGGGCTTCTTCTGGGAAGTAAATGAGCTAATACTTGTGAAGCAATAGTAAGAAGTCTCCTATTTAGCAGGTAAACACTTGAATGAATGAATAAAAGAATGGGTTGTAAATTTAGCAGAATAATCACTCGATATTAGGTATGTGTACTTTCACAAAGAGGGAGAAGCACTCAAACTCTGGGAAGAAAAGCCAACTGAGATGAAATCACACAATCTCCATCAAGTAGGCTTATGAGCATTATGGCAGTCACAGAGCCCATGTGGCAGGCACATCATGAAAACAGGCTGTGCCTTGTATCTCACCACACACTCTCTTTAGTTGTATGAAATAAGGCTTGTGAGAGCTGAAATCTAGCTGTTTCTTCAGCTCTTAGTGATAAAGAAGAGAAGATTAAAAGTAAAGGAATCGAGGCAGGGAGTGACCAGCTGAAGCAGGACCGCTGAACTGGACAGGAAGGAGGGCTCGGGGTGATGACTAGAGGCACCTCAGCCTCTGAAATGCCTCGGGCTACTTTGGCAGATGCACAGGAAAAGCCCATTTTATCCACATATGCTGTGCAAATCTAAATGTAAGAATGATCATGATTCTCGAAAAATCCTTTGGGGTTATTTAGAATCAATATTTGGGGCGCCTGGGTGGCCCAGTCGGTTGAGCATCCGACTTCGGCTCAGGTCATGATCTTGTGGTTCGTGGGTTCGAGCCCTGCATCAGGCTCTGCGCTGACAGCTCGGAACCTGGAGCCTGCTTGAGATTTTGTGTCTCCCTCTTTCTCTGGCCCTTCCCCTCTCGAGCTCTGTCTCTCTCTCAAAAAATAAATAAACATTAAAAAAAAAAGAATCAATATGGTTTTCCTTTTTTAAGTTTATTTTGAATGAGAGAGAGAGCATGGGGAAGGGACAGAACGAGAGGGAGAGAAAGAGAATCCCAAGCAAGCTCCTCACTGTCAGCACAGAGCCCGGTGTGGGGCTTAAACTCATGAACATGAGATCACGACCTGAACTGAAGTCGAATGCTTAACGACTGAGCCAGCCAGGTGCCCCAGGATTAGTATGTTTTTAAAGGTTACACACAAATGCACATACCCCTGCAAAAATGGCTTTGCTTAGATTATCTCAACTCCTGTTGAGTTATTATGGAGCATATCATCTCATCTAACATCATATCATTTTCACCTAACATTTTATATTTTTCTAATTTACATTTAATTGCTACTATGGAAATAATCTTATTAAGTATATCAGTGACTTAAACTAGGGTTTGCAAATAATAATAGAAGCAGAAACCTAAATTCTGTAACTAATATAATGATGGCAATAGGAAACATAAATTTGGGTGAGCTAGGAAAAGGGAATCTACAACTTAGAGTTTATAAAAGCAGCTGATAAAAACAGGAGAATAAGGAGTGGGAATTTCTGTGGAATCATCTATTTATCATACTACTTGGTATGTTATCTGCTAAGAAACATCTCAAATAAAGGCATGAAGTCACCAAAGCGTTTCTTGTTATTTTCAAAAGAAAAAAAAATTCAGAGTAACATCTTGGATAGGCCAAAGATTTCACAGAACCAGTATAAAATCATCTTTTTCTGTATGAAAATGATTAACTTGCTAAGAGCAAAGAGAGACCAAGATCATAGATATCCTCCAAATTTTCACTTTTATCAAAAGAACAGGAGAAAAAAAAAACATGCAACTGATGAGAAACATGAAGAATCAGTAACAAAGTGAGCAATGAAGTTAATGCTGGGAGTGAAAGCAAAGGGAACCATTGCGCGTTTCCTCAATTAGATGATAGTGTTGAGAAAGTCACGCGACGTCAATAGCATTTAAGGCAAAAGAGAAGTTCTTTCCCCATGACGCTCTTGCACACATATTTGCTTCACAATTGGGTACATACACTCATGTGTAGAATAAAAACTAGGTCCCAGGTTATGTGCAGCAAATATATGAAGGATTAGTGCTGAAAACTTTGTATTCTTTTTTTGTTGAATGTTCAGTAGTACAGGAGAAGAGATATTTCATTTTGCTAATGACTACTTAATATCCGTGATATAAATTGGAAAGAATATGCTATGATTACTACAAATGCCCTTAAATGTCGGTGCACAAGGAAAGTCATTTTTTTCATAAATACATAAATAATTTTCACTTAAATGCCAATCTATATAATATTTATTATTTGCTAGAAACTCATAGTGATCTACAACTAAGCCTGAGTGCTAGAGAAAACAGTGCAAATTGAAATATAATATAACCACTCAATACACAGTTCTTTCTTCCCACTATATGAACAAGTAAGCAATAAAAAACTCTATTTTTAAGTAGGTTGGCTATCTAAATTCAAGGAGCTCACACATATCGTTTAAGTGAAGGATGAAACCAAAACATTCCTTCATGATCTTTTCTATGATTTCAAGTATGCACTCAAGAAACACACTACACCCATATATTCAGTATCATCAGTAGTCTGAACCTTTCTCTTCAGAGTTGAAATATAACAAATACTAAAGTCAAGGCTATCATGTAGATTCCTAAAGAAGACAAATGTGCGGAACAGAGATCTCAATAGCGTGGATTATGCTCTTTTGTGAGACTTATTGAATTTCTTTATTTGTTAGGGAAGTAAACTGATGCTGTATTTGTAAGCATACATTTTTTTTTAATTTCCAAAACCTCCCCCAGACATGAAGAAGCACTTTTCAGAGTCAAATGCTCAGATCTGATTCACCCTCTCATTGGCCGTGGTCATCAATGGCTCACCCTGAATCTTCCTACTTGAATATGATCGCCAATGCTTAACTTCAAGTGCTACAATCTCTCCATGATAAGGGTTCGTGTTCAGCTCAAGCATCGAGATCCATCTAAGAAAATCAACAAAACACTTACTACCGTTCCTGAATAGATGTGATGTGGGTCATAATGATCCAGTTCAGTGGAAATAAAGACTGAAGATGGAACCTGACTGGGCGAGGAAATTTATTTAGAAATCATGCTCCCTATCAGCAAGACAGATGCAGATAGCCAAGTGGACCATTTCTTAGCATACCATCTATATATAACACATGCTGATTGTAATCATTGATTTTTTTAATATTTTATTTCACTTTGGAAAATGTCTTCCCAAATACTTACCTACGTGTGTTCTATCCAAGTCAATCACATTCCCGTAACAAGTCTGTGGGATGCAGACGATTTTGAAAAAGTACGAACTGAGAGTAAAAATAAAGAAACGTATATGTTCTGATATCACTTCATGATACTAGGAATGGCTGAGTTTTTAAACATATAATCCCTTCAGTCAGGAAACCCTGGATGTTCGTTTCTTAAAAAATTACAAATTTGATCATTAGAAAAGGAGTAAAGCTGTGTTTTTAATAACAATTAAATAGTATAAGACTACATGGGGTAAAATGAAACATCCCCCTTCTCAGCACCAAAGCTCACTGTAAGATGCCTTCCGCTAATAGTCAGGTTGAACCTTCTCAAGCTGCTTTTTTGTGCATAAAATTACTTTTCCTCGCAACTTGCTTTTTTAAATTTAATGTATTATGGGCAAATATATATTCGGTCCGTTTGCACGTAGTATGTTTTATTGTTGCATAATATTCCAATCATAGTTATGCCTGAATGAATTTAACCAACGCCTTCCTTACACTGTTGAAACAACTTTGAGAATTTTGTTATTACAAGCAATCTAGCAGCTGGAACATTTTACACATATCTTTGCCTATTTGTACAGGAACATTTTAAAAATACTTTTCTAGGATTTGAATTGTGGCTCGAAAGGCGCTATTTATACATGCTGCCAAATTAGCCATCAATAACATTGAACCAGTCTCCTTCCTCCACAAACATGTGAAACAGGAGGTATTACGGGGCTCGGTGCAGGACCTCTGGTCAGTGGCGAACAGGACGAAAACCCAGACAGTTTGACTCCAGTTTCTGTTCTTAAATTTGGCTTTCCATTTTCCCATTTGTATGAATTAATCACACTTTATAGATCTTGAGCCATAGTGTGCTGTAGCCTTCCAACAACTGTTACCAAAATGTTTGAAGGTTTCATTACCTAAAATGATAAATTCCCATTACGTGGAAAATACATTTATAAGAAACACCTCATTTTCCAACAATGTCAGACAAAGCATGCTATGTATATTTAATGCCATGCTGATCTGTCGATCCTGACTAGCTAGAGTGATATAGAAAAGTAGGAATAAAAAGCCCACGCACTGAGACTTGTTTATTCCTTTCTGTAAGAAAGAGCAGAAACTGTACTCAGAGTTCTTTACGCACACTTCTAATGCCTTTGGCTTTGGGTTTCCACTGGACCAAAGATGCAAATGTCCTCTTAGATAGAGGGTGTGACAGCCAGGTAAGGAAGGCCCACTCGCATCCATGAGAGATAACGTGGCCTGTTAACAACAGAGCACAAAGAACAATCCCGAAAACAGGAAAGGGTAAGTTCCTTCAGACTAGAGGCAAAGACAGAATTATTAGCTGTGTAACGTAGCCCATTGAAGTCCAATGTAATCCAACAATTACTGAAAGTAACAGGAGGGAACACTTATTCACCAGCATTCCTGGGAGACCAAGGAAGAAAGTCCTGACAGTTGAGTCTATTCAAGAGAAAAACTGTCGGTTTAAATTAAAAACCAATTTGATTGTTTTAAATTAAAAACTGACTTCAATTAAATTAAAACTGTCAGAATAAACCAGCCACCCAGGGGCTACATGAAGTAGGTAAGGCATATGTTGGCATGTGGACTCTAGAAGGAGCAGGACACAAGGGCAGAAGGGCCAAAGTCAAGAGCTGTACAGACTGTGACGTAATCCCTCCTCTGTGAGCCACCATGCCTTCAGTAAAGGGGCACCTTTACAGAGTGCGTGGCTCAGCATGGCACAAAGGCAAACGCAGGCCAAACAAGATGGCACACCTCAACGAGAGAATGGAAACAGTGGTGACTTGAGGAGGGAGTGTGTAGTTGGGATTGAACAGAAATGATGGGAAGACCCTTGTGCTTACACTGGCTGTTAAAGATTCTAAGTTCTCGTGAGACAGAGAAGTTCAAAATGATATCGAAATTATGATAGGAATAGCCAGAACACGAATATCCAGTGGTGACCCAACCCTTACTATCTGTCAAGCACCCTGCTGAGTGTTTTCCATGTACATTGGCTCATTTAATTGTCACAAACTCCCAAGGGGATTGGTACTGGCGATTGTTACCTCCATTTTGTAGGCAAGTATGCTGAGGATCAGAGAAGTTAAACAATATGCGTTACGTCACAAAGTGTAACTGGTGATAAAGCCATGACTCGACTTGAACCCAGCTCTGTCTCCAGAGAATGTGCAATTAGCGACTACACCAAGCTCATAATGATATATTCCCTGAGCTTTCAAAAAGAGTCAAAGTTTGTTACTAATCTAAGAAACAAGGCAGAATGCAATACCGTTTCTCACGTATTCCCATCAATAATGTTACTGTTTAAAAATCCTAGCCTAGTAGTTTAAGTTTAGAGGACAGTATGATACATTGATTAGTAGTCAAGAGAGTTTGATTCTCTTAGATACCTTCAGACCTCAAGTTTCCATATATCCAACAATGGGGTGAATGGTTGGTTGCTAAGATCCCTTTTTGCTTTAACTTTCTGTGACAAAGTCAGGTAAGACATTTCATTGCCCAACAGCAGTGAGGAGGGCAAGGGTTTTAGTGCAGATATTAATGCTCGCCTCATTGTGCACGTGACACATACTCACACCTACAAGGGAGCCATGGGAACAAACACCCTGCTCTTTGGCTCTTCAGACCATCTGAGAGTCATGGGGTTCTTCCTTCCATTTATTATTATTTGGAGGAAGAAGAGGAATCAGAACTAAATGAAACCCGGGGATCCTGAAATTTCCTTCAGTCTTTGTTGTACCTGTCAAGATATGGGCTGTAGCCTTGAGCCCATACAGCTCAGGGTCACTGCTTGGCAGAAGGCTTGGTTTTTGTGAACTCCAGTGCAAAGCTCGTCCAATCCCTCTCCATGGTTTGCAGGCTCAAGCAACAAGAATTGAGAACAAAATTACTTCGAAATTCCCAAAAGTCCTAGTGGCTAACAGAGAAGAGTAGAACATCTAATACTCCTGGTCGGTAGGTCAGGACATAAAATCAGGCCCAGAGGTCTTGCCAGAGGGGCAGCTCCTTCATAAGACAAGGGCTCTTACAACCGCTATTGAGATGGGCCTGAGACCAGTGTGGTTGCCCCGAGTTTGGCAAATGGTGATGTGTAATGGCAGCCGCAACAAGAAACATCAGCTTCCAGAAAGTAGAAAATGATTCAGAAAATGGTCCTATCATGAGACCAATTAGATCCTGCCTGAAATCCAGGAGGGCAAGGATGTGCCTGTTCCTACTTTGATTGCCAGCACCTAGGCCAGTGCTGACCATAGAGTCAATAAACATGTGTTGAGCGAAAGAAACAAGACACGGTCACAGCCGTGTCCATCAGGTAGGCGTACCAAATGCATCAGCTTGTTAACCAGTTCTCAATATGTGTTTATTTAAAGTTTGCCATATTATTTTATTTTTCCTGTCTTCCGCGGTATGTATATACGTGTCTGTTGTGTGAGCCATGCTAGCAAATACTGACTTCATAGGTTGCTTGGATTGTTTTTTACTCATTTTATTTTTAATTCTTTTAATTGATTCTACCAAACATAAGACTTTTTTTTTTAATTTTAGAGAAAGAGAGCGTAAGCAGGGGAAGGACAGAGAGAGAGAGAGAGAGAGAGAGAGAGAATCTCAAGCAGACTCCATGCTCAGCATGAAGCCCAATGCAGGGCTCAGTGTCACCCTGGGATAATGACTGACCCGAGATGGTTAAGAGTGAGATGCTCAATTGACTGAGCCACCCAGGGGCCCCTAATAAGACATTCTTTTTTTTTTTTAATTTTTTTAAATGTTTTATTTTATTTTTGAGACAGAGAGAGACAGAGCATGAGCGGGGGAGGGTTAGAGAGAGAGGGAGACACAGAATCCAAAGCAGGCTCCAGGCTCTGAGCTGTCAGCACAGAGCCCGACGCGGGGCTCGAACTCACAGACGGTGAGATCGTGACCTGAGCCGAAGTCAGAAGCTCAACCGACTGAGCCACCCAGGCCCCCCAATAAGACATTCTTAATGACAGAAACACATTTAGAATTGTCTGTGTATGTCTTTAATAGGAAACTATAGTAGTGGAGTTGACTATAATCAGATTGTACGATTCATCCATTTGGTCTTGTTTCTTCAGCGTTCGTGCACCTCAATTCACAGATGTGTTCCCAGTGCGTAAAAGAGTACCCAGCACTTTGTAGGCACTCAGTAAATATTAACAGACACATGACTATGCGAGGCATCTGCCATCCAGCACCACTATTGACGAAAAGCTTTCTGGAAGGCTTTCTGTCTCCACGCAGAGATCTCACTTACGAGGAACTTCATAGCATGCATTGGAACGAACCACCAATGGCAAACTTGCACGACTATGCCTCGGACCAACCCCCTTTACACACACACACAAAATTTAAATTTAAAAATGCCCAGGGACAATTCAGTGAATTTTGGTGCCATTTGCAGAGAGGAGGAAGATCAGGAGAGGGGCAGATTCGTGGGGAAAAATCACACGCTCTACTGTAGACATTTTTTGCTTGTCATGTACGAACTGTCAAGAGACAGTTGGATAGATAGACTTGAATGCAAAATTATTTTACATAAGCTATTACTAAAATTGGTTTGGCATGCAATCCCAGAAGGAAACAGCTTTTTTTTTTCTTCAGCCACACATCCATGTGTGTGCACACGCACACACGCACACATGCACAACTACCCAAGTGCCAGAACAATGAGCAATTTGTGGTATCCACGTGCCCATAACCTAAAATACTTCCATCTGTAAGTCCAGTAACCTATCCTAACTTTCTGAGGCTTCCCTTTTCCAATGAAAACGGCTTTAAGCATCAATGTAGAAAGAGAAAATAGTAATTCATTCTTCTTAGAAAACCTAGCACCAGCTAATAAAAACAGATTAGGAAAACCCGTATTTGTTCAGCTTTCACAGAACTATACACATGCAGGGACATTTGGTCATATTTTATAGCATCTTAATTTTTTTCAATGCTAATATGAAATAGTAGAAACATGCTTTTTTTTTATATTCTGCATAAAACAACACAACTACGTGCGTGTATCAAACACATGAAAGAATCCCAAAAACCATACGTTGAATTTGAAATCTCCATAGCCCTCTTTTTTAAAAAAAGTTTACGTATTGATTTTTGAGAGAGAAACAGAGAGAGTGAGAGGGGGAGGGCAGACAGAGAGGGAGAGAGAGAATACCAAGCAGTCTCCGCACCTTCAACACGGAGCCGGATGTGGGGCTTGAACTCACAAACCATGAGCTCAAGACCTGAGCTGAAACAGAGTCAGGCACTTAACCGACTGAGCCATCCCAGCGTCCCTCTATAGCCCTCTTTTCTATGAGTCTACCTTTATGGTTATCTTCCTTTTATATAAGAATTTTTATGTATTCTGTAATTGTCTTAAGAAATAGGAACCAAATACCCAGCTATCGATCGTACGTCTCTTAAACACATTTCTACACATTATTTGCAACTAATTTTTGTTCTAACTTTTGAGTTTACTTTCCTGCTTTGGTAAAATTATGGACGTAACAGCAAATCTACGTGTACTTTGTGACGATAAAGCAAATATGCTTCGTTCTCTATTGATCTCACATGAGAGATACTCATGTAATCACATTTATAATTTTTCCTGTGTTTATATGAGAATATCCTGACTCCAGGTTCTGGGTGTATTTGCTTGAATGCTGAAAGACCCAAAAGCAGTTCTCTTACTGTCATTTCAATACCCAGTTCCAAGGCCCTTCTCCTCTCCGCCAACAGTACTACAAAGAAATCCATCCTAGAGCATGGAGAGAGGAATTGGCCTCTCCACTTGGCAACAGACCCCGTGTTGATGATTTTTAAAAGAATAAGTGTTCAGTTCAAGGGCCCTAGAGAGGCTCATGACTGCAGCTCCGGTCATTTGAGGGAAAAAGGAAAGAGATTCTTAAACGCCCGGGGCAGGGGCATGGAATAAAGACATTTCCTCTCATTAAAAAAAAAAAAAAAAATTAAAGCAAACACAAGTTTTGAGTAAGAACATATGTAGTTCCTTATAATTAGATGAAAAGCACCTAGATACATAGATTCATGTCTTTTGATGTGTCCGGACTTCAGATCAATTATACACATGCTAATGTTCAATTTCCATAAGAATAAAGCAAATGACAATTATATGTTGGCTTAATTTTGTTATGACAAAGACACTCTTCAGACCCCTTCGCAAGAAACTTGGTTCTATTCCATGTGGGTTCACTCCCAGAATCTACAAAACTCCATGAAGAAGAAATTCACTAATTTGTAGAATAGGACCAATATCCTCTCATGGACTTTTGGGTCTCGGCTGTTCTAGAATAAAAAGAGGTTGAAGAAGCCCTGGGTGGTGGGGGGTGGGGGGGGTCGTTCATCTCCCTTCAGAATGAGGCCTCTAGGGCAAAGTTTTGGTGATAAGTTCTAAAGTACAAGGTGCCTGGGTGTCTCAGGTATCCTGGACAGACTTTCAGAATGTCCACCCACCCCATGCTTCTCATCGGCTCTTGTCCCCTGGCTTCCATTTGTCTTTCAAGGAAAAGAAAGTAAGATTGCTCTCCAGAATAGAAAAATGCTACTTAATGTGACTTTACCATTTAAAAATAATTCTGATCACTCTGCTGGAAAAGGTTAATTAAAACTTGAGGAACGATGGGGTTCCAAAAACAAAACAAAAACCTTGATGTCATAGTAAGAAAAGCCTGGTTTCTCAGTAAATAGCTGGGCGGCATTGATTAGATTACTTAATCTCTCTTGGTTGAGTCTCCTTTATACAATGGAGGGCGTCAACGAAATAATTTTAGGTTCCCCTAGTTCTAAAATTCCAAGATACTATGCACAAGGGGGGGGTTGCATGCTGTGAAGTGTTTACCCACCATAGCTGCTGAGCGCTCTCTGGAAAATCCTAGCAGGATGGGGCCTCTATCTCCGACCCAGATAAAACTTGAAGCATAGTGGGTCTCCATTTCTTAGCTCTCGAAGGACGTGGGGGCGGCTCCTTCCCAAGGGACCCAGAAGCAATGGGAGCCATGAGGGGAAGCCTTGCTGAAGGAAATCACATCTTAGCTCTTGCACAGCCCTCTCTCTCAGCCCCTGCCAATGGACAGATGAGTTGGGGGGGGGGGGGGGAAGGGGGACAGGTGGGCTCTCTGTACAGGTCGCACCACAGTGTCACGTAGGAGAATATGGCCACGGACGCTTCTCCTCTGCCAAGAGTCCAACACCGACACGATCTTTGGAAAGGATCGAAATCGTGCCCCAAAGACTACATGAGGGTTGAGTAGAGAAGAAGCATTCCAGAAGGCCCACATCTCCCAGAAACCCACTCACAACTGCTCATGGCTCCCGCCCGGCCGCTAAACAGCCTTTGCTAATTCAAAGCCAGATCTTTAATCTTCATGTGATAGAATGTAAATGCATGTGTTTATACTTAAAATGAAAGGCAGCTCGGTATAAAGGAGACTTTGCTTCTTTCAAATGCTCGGTTAAGTGACACGAATCTCCTGAAGATGGTATTAATTTCCTCTAATAATAATTTCTGGGTCGTTAGGTTCATTGCATTTTACTTTACACTCTCCTTATCAAGTGCACAGAATGCTGCGTGCATTCCCCCAGGAGTCCGACTGCCATATCAGAGAGGCTCACACTTTCAAAGGATTAATAATACCTCTCTGGTGCTTTTAAAAATCCCTCACTAGTCTCCACACTTTCACTTACACTGACCCTGTCTGGCCAGGCTTCTGTGTGATAGAGAGTCTACACCCGGAGCGCAGGAGGGAGGGCGGGGGGCATCCCAGCTCACAGCGGACGGGCGAACAATCTCACCAAGGCGAGATGGATCGGCCAACTTGTGTTTCTTTATTTCTCTTTCTCCTGGAAGGAAGAGCGAAAATAAAACTCACCCCCATCTGAATAAAGTGGCCTTTTGATGAAAGGCATTTGAAGGGATTTGACTACTTATAACAGAAATCCTAATTCAATGAAACAGTGTGACTTTATCTCACCGTGTTAACCCAGGGTACACCAACCAACATCAGAACCCGCCTGAGAGCTAGACGCAGAATTATTCGCTGTATTAAGCTGGGTCCTTCTGAATAATGCTAACCTTCCATTAAGTTGGCATCCACCCGGTTTCACTTGCAAGCTATAATGATCACTCCAAGGTGGTGATATTATTTATTGAGATCAATCCAAAATGCCTCAAACGCGTATTCCTCCCATGCACACACCGGATATTCGTTTGTTTCTCCTCTAATGTGTTGTAGCGTCTTCAGAAGAGATTGCAAATCAGTAAAGTTTCTTTTGTCTCAGGAATTGGGGTTCTTTCAGCAGGTGTGTCTTAGCTAAGTTAGTCAGGATTCATTCATTTATTAATCATCTGGCATGTAATGGGGTGAAGCGGGAAGGAGCAAAATGGTGACGGATGTAACCTCCGATCACAGCGGGGCAGTCTGGGAGCTGTGCTGTAGGCCGGGTGAGAAACGCTCAGTTCCGCTCGAGCTCTGCCTTCTTCTTTAATATTTTTAAGGAATGGGGGCGCCTGAGTGGCTCAGTCAGTTAAGCATCAGACTCTTGAGTTTGGCTCAGGTCATGATCTCACGGTTCACGGGTTTGAGCCCCACTCCAGCCTCTCGCCCTCTCTCTCTGCCCCTTCCCCACTTGTGAGCTCTCTCTCTCTCTCTCTCAAAATAAATAAAATAAACTTAAAAAATATTTTTAATGTGTGTATTGACTTATAAATACGTAAGCATAACTGTAGCCACAAATAGTCCGCTCCATGCGTTTGGTCTAGGTAATTTACGTCCGAGCCACGTTTTCTTCATGAACCTTAGAAAAAGACATGAACCTTCAAACTCCCTTGGCTTTTTCATCCATTTATACAATCTTCCAAATGGGTTCGTAACTCTCTGAGATCTGATAGGACAGAGGTGAATTATTTTCACAGCTTCACACCAAATCTTCCACCTGACTTCTTAGCTTTCAAAAGGGCACCCAGGTCGTGTGGCACAAGTGTAGTTAGCACACTCAAGTGTGCCAAGAAAGTGAGGTTTGCATATTTGTCTATAACTGAGCTCATCTTTCTTGCAGCCTCGAGCTCCACCGAGGGCCAGAGAAACACATGGGCCCATTGGTGCCATCTTGTCTGCTTCTATCTCCTCCCAGTTCACAACAACCCCTTTCAGGTAGGTCAAGTGTTTTGTTTTGTTTTAATGTTTATTTGATTTTGAGAGAGAGAGAGAGAGCAGGGGAGGGGCAGAGAGAGAGGGAGACACAGAATCCAAAGTGGGCTCCAGGCTCCGAGCTGTTGGCACAGAGCCCGACGTGGGGCTCGAACCCGTGAACCGTGAGATCGTGACCTGACCTGAAAATGGACGCTCCACCGACTGAGCCCCCCAGGTGCCCCAGAAGGTCAATTCTTTAAATAACTCTTTAAATTCTTCTACCCATCCACTGCTCCCAACAACAGCAGCTGTTCTGTGGCTGCCGTGGACGTTGTCATGAGCGTCCTTCTCTGCGTCCTACCTGACCATTAGGGAGAAAAATGTCCCTGGTGCCCCGCATGACTCTGCGTGCCCTTGTGTGCTGGGGACGCCTGAAGCTGGTGAGCTCCTGATCAGTTCCTTCTGGGCTGGATCAGAAGCAGGCGGGGTGCCCGTTGGCCCAGCCCCACCTGGGCTTGCTGGCATTGTTGGGAGACTCAGGTCTACCTGAGAATCTCCTTGTATCCTGGCCGGGCTGGCCCATGCACCAACACCATTGCCATGTCCCCAGCAAGATTTCTGGCCAGCAGTGTTAGCTATCTTCTACAATATCCCCGAGGATCACCCACATGACAAGGATCCCAGCCACCTGCGTGACAGCTGACAGAGCCAGACTCAGAACCTCCCCCTCTGCCTCAACTACCAAAAGGCTTGTTTTATTCTGATAGGGCACAGGGTCCCAAACCGAATTCAGACTGAGCCCTCTGCTTCCAGCTTTCTCTTGACACTCAGGATGAAGCTTCATGTGCATTCCCCCCACCCCACTCCCTCCCACACACTCATGCGCCTTAGCTCTTCAGACCATCCACTGCTCACTCGAGGGTATTGGGAAACCCCGGTGTAGACCTCTGGGTCTCTACAGTGAAGGAAACCAGGTTAGAAGAGAGGCCATCTTTCTTATTTGTATTCAAGTTCCCACAAACAGACTTGGCTTTGGTCTCTGATAAAACCCTCATTTCACTTTTCAGATTCAGTAACCAGGTCCCTGTGAGGTCTGGTTCCTCCACATTCTCAGAGACAAAGGCTCTTTTACCTTCCTGTTCCTTTCCTTCCTGGAAAACAGGCTTGGCTTATCGTCTCAATTCCGACTTCTTTACGGCATACGCAACACGAGCCATAGATGGGAAATGATCAAATGCGTGGCGAGGGCAGTAAGATGGTCTTGAGGGAGGGTAGAATACAGATAGGTCAAGGGCAAGAGGAGGGATCCAAATTCCTGCCAGATGCTTATAATTTCTTTTTCTCAAAGTTGAGCTGTTTCCCATCTTTAAGTATAATTGTTGATTTATTTTTTTCAGAAACGTTTTGAAGTGGCAAATGTTAAGTGAGCCCCACGCTCGACTTCATATGTTTCATTGACAGATGAGATACTTTTTTATTTCCTGGACTTTGGAGTATAAAAGGCCTCTTTCAACTGAATAACTTGATGATAAAATACCCCACAGAATGAAAAACTCTGCCATTTATTCAAGGGCTAGCACCGTTTTAGAGAAGAGGTTCCCTAAAGATAAGCACTTCCTTAATGATATTTCTTCCCTCCCCCAGACATTTCATTTTACAGAGTTAAAAGAAACGATAATCTGAACATAATCAATCAGTGTAGACCGATACAGCGCATTCTCTGGGTGACCAGAATGCTAAGTCACAGAAATATAGAGGCGAAGAAAACAGACCTGGTCTTTGTCCTCTTGAGGCTTACAGTGTCAAGATCATGATCTTGCGGTTTGCGAGTTCGAGCCCCGCGTCAGGTTCTGTGTTGTCAGCACAGAGGCTGCTTCAGATCCTCTGTCCCTCTCTCTCTCTCTCTGCCCCTCCCCCACTGGCTCTCTCTCTGTCTCAAACTAAATAAGTAAACTTAAAACTTGACTTACTCATCTGTGTAAATGGAGCTGAGGCTCCTCGTCCTGTCCACCTTAAGCTATTACCGTGGAACAAACCCCACATGTGAAATCGCTTACCGACTGGGACACGAGGGCAAGGCAAAGTGAGGCAGGAGGGATAGGATAACAGGTCACGCGAGGCACCTCAGTCCGCTCATCACAATACTGACACAATTATCCTGGGAGCCAGCTCTGGAAAGAGACCTCTTGCTTGGGGGATACATCTTCTTGGTTTGGTGGCTGTGAGATGCTTGACTGGCCCTTCACACACGGCAAAGGAAATGCTCTCAGCCAACTGCCATTGCCTCTTTGGTCATGTGAAATCAAAACCGTAAGTCACATCATAATGACGGAACACAACAGCTGACGAAGCACTTTTACTTCTTTACCTTATTCAGTCTTATTTAATTCCGAGAGGGCCACGCTTGTCTGGATAGGCCATGTTAGTATGATATAATTTCTTTGCAATGACTGCTTCAAAATGTAAAATGCGGGGCACCCGGGTGGCTCAGCTGGTTGAGCGTTCTGCTTTGGCTCAGGTCACGGTCTCGTGGTCCACACGTTCAAGCCCCGAGTCGGGCTCTGTGCTGGCAGCTCAGAGCCCAGAGCCTGCTTCGGATTCTGTGTCTCCACCTCTCTCTGCCCCTCCCCAGCTGGCGCTCTGTCTCTCTCTCTCTCTCTCAAAAGTAAAATAAACATTTAAAAAAAAGGTAAACTGCAAAAAAAAAAAAGAAAAAAAATTCCCAAGTCCCCTCCAATATTGTCTTGCAAATAAAAATTCCGGCCAGCGTTCAGGAAGGTACACACGCCAGACTGCCCCTCTTTAAAGGCAGCCTGTGCGATGCAGAGTTTTTTTGCACAGCATTTCCCTGGGACACCAGGGCTTTTCCTCGGCTGTGGAAGGGCTCCGTTGTTGACGAAGGCTCTTGCCTCTTGTGTAAAATGCATCACAAGTGATGCATCAAATGCCGTGAGGAGTCACGACCTCCAGCTGGCCACCGGCCACCATGAGGCTCTCAATCACTTGACCCCTTGCCAAGTGACAAAGACTGAGGGAGAGACCCATTCAGAATCGGCGGAAGAGACTAGCAGGCAGGCCTCGGTGGGGAGAGTGTAGAGAGGGCAAAAGTAATTCTGTATCGCAGTCTTCTTGGATTTTTACTTCCGTCTAATCCAAATGCATCATAATGGTTGATCCAATACGTTCTCTCCAGTTTATTTCGCTTCCCTAAAATATCTGCTTAAACTATGCCTTGAAAACATTTTCTGGGAAAACTGAAGGCATACATATGGTGCATCTTTATTTCAGGTTTCCTTTTCTTCAGGAAGAAACTTTTGGTCAAATGGCTCTGTACGTTGGCAATATTTTATTTCTCTAAGTAACCAATAGCTTCTACAACGTTTTCGTAGTTTTCTCCAGGATGAATCAAGGCCTTCGAGGGTAGGAAGTGATCCCTGCATCTCCGCGACCCCACGATATCCAATATGCCATTTCCGTTTCATCAAATATTCACAAATTGTTGAACAGAATACAACTTTTCAATAATGACTTTAAAATACTTTCAAGACCGGCAGCTCAATTTTGGATTGTACTTATAAAAATCACATGAGGGGGATTATTTTTAAGGAGTGGAAAAAATTCTCTGAGAGTACTTGAAGTTATTTGAGTTATAATAAGGCTGTAAAAACTGGGGATCTAATAAGGGATACTAGAATCACAAATAAGGTTAGATCATGAATCCACTCACTAGATATCAGGTTCGTCTATGAAAACAGAAAAAGAAAAATTAGAAGTCAGAGCCCGCCCGGCAGCCAAGCATTCAACTTCGTATGTACATTGTCAGCACAGAGAACATTATCTGCAAACCCACAGCCCCACCTGGGAGAAAGAAACTAAGACTTGGTGAACTTGGGTGATCGCCCAAGGTTGCAGAGCTCTCCTGGGGGCTGAGGAGGAAGTTCAGCGTCCTTAGGAGAGCTCACAGCACCTAACCACGTGGTCCACGATGAGAAGGTCATTGCTACACTGGAAAGCTGAACCATTTAATTCCCTCCTGAATATGCTCTAAGTCATTCAATCGATGTTAAGTTTGATTGTATTTTCATACCTTCCAATAATCATTTCTCTCTTTTTTTGGAAGTTTATTTATTTATTTTGAGAGAGACAGAGCATGAGAGGGGGAGGGACAGAGGGGGCGGGAGGGAGAGAGAGAACCCCAAGCAGGCTCTACACTGTCAGCATGGAGCCTGACGTGGGGCTCGAACTCACAAACCATGAGACCATGACCTGACCTGAAACCAAGAGTCGGACGCTTAACCGACTGAGCCCCGCAGGTGCCCCAATATTCATTTCTTAATAGTAACATCTTTCTTCATTTCCCTGCATGCTGCCCAAATTCCAGCTGGTGTTCTTAGCCACATTACTCAAACTCCCTGATCCTTAGCCGTTTGTAAAGTAAACAAAATAACATTGCCTCTGCTAGGGCAGTCCCTCTCTTGCTCAGCAATATCCCCGTTGTCCCCCTGTAGATACACCATAGGGTTGATGGTACGTCCATTCTCCTGAAATTGGACAACGGCCATGTCATTAACTGATGCCAACAGATGTGAACACGAACGCCATGTGCCCCTTAGAGGCAGAAAACCTCAAGAGCCAGTGTGTGCATTTGCTGGCTGTTTTTTCCACTGCCACGGTGGTGAGCAACCTTCCAGGCAGATCCAGAAGGCTCCATCAGCCGACGCCCTTGAGTGGAGATGATGTGGAGCGGAGCCCCTGATGACTCGGAAGGGACCTGTAGAATGAACAATGAAAAGAAGAAAAACATCGCTACAGTCGTGAGCCACTGAGTGTTGGTGATTTTTTTGTACCGCAACATAACCTAGTCTGTCCCGACGGACTCACCTCTGGGATTCTTCTAGCTTTAAAGTTGTGTATAAACTGGTTACCACTTTGCTTCTAATAAGCAGTCAATCCAAGAGTGTTAACTAGTTTGACCACCAGTGAAAGAACTTTTTTTTAAATTTTTTTAATGTTTATTCATTTTTGAGAGAGAGAGAGAGAGAGAGCGAGAGAGCACAAATAGGGTAGAGGCAGAGAGAGAGAGGGAGACACAGAATCCGAAGCAGGTTCCAGGCTCCGAGCTGTCAGCACAGAGCCGACACGGGGCTCGAACCCACAAACTATGAAATCATGACCTGAGCTGAAGTCAGACACTCACCTGACTGAGCCACCCAGGCACCCCAGAACTTTTTATTTTTAAACCGAAAGGCATAAATATCTAAACAAATGGAGTGTTTAAAGTTTGAAAACGTAAAAAAAAAAAAAAAAAAAAAAAATGGTGACGTCTGTCCTAAGTAATGTTTCTGGCAAAGAATAACTCTATGTTTTACATTCGCATTGCTCCTGGAAGCGACACATCAGACTTTCTCATGTCTGAGTTCTATCAGATGTGGTTAGTGAGTTAAATAACAACACTAAGTAGTTCCTACCACAAGTAATTACACTCAGTGCACATAGCTGTATTTCACGCCAAAAGAAAATAACGATTTTGTATTAGTAACACACAGCACTTTCTACCCAAGGGCTAATAATTTATATGTGTGCAGGACTTTGTCTTGTCTAAGCATTTTTAAAGTCTCTTATTTCATTTGATCAAAAATAATTATGAAATAAAATACTTCAGGGGCACCTGGGTGGCTCAGCTGGTTAAGTGGCCGACGTCAGCCCTGGTATCTCCTGAGTTCCTCACCGTCTGTGAGTTCGAGCCCCGCGTCGGGGTCTGTGCTGACAGCTCAGAGCCTGGAACCTGCTTCGGATTCTGTGTCTCCCTCTCTCTCTCTGCCCCTCCCCAACTCATGCTGTCTCTCTCACTCTCAAAAAATAAATGAACGTTAAAAAATTTTTGAAAAAAAGAAACATAAACTACTTCAGCAGAATGCTCTTAACCTATTGTGGGGCAACTGTCCCCTTTAAGAAGTTAATGAGAGAGATTCTTTCTGGGGAAAAAACAAAACACATATAATCGCAAATGCATACTGTGCACATAGTCCTTGGAGACTTATGGACCCACCGTGGACTACAATAGATCCTGGCTAAGAATTTTGGCATCAACGTTGTAAGATATTTCTGCCTTTACTAACGTTCTGTAGCAGAGTGGAATATTTCACACCTCACTCATCAATATTTATTGAACCATTCAGTGACCCAAAGCATGCGAACGGGCAAAGAAAGATTTTCCTGGGAGTACCAAACACATATTCCATCGCATGTAATTTGTGCCAGAGAAGCTCCAGTAATCCCCGTGAAAGTCACCCTTAGCCCTTCAAGGAATGAGACGTCCTTCTTACTCTCCAGTATTTGAGGGCTCCATAGGAACAATAACTTTAGAGCGGTCACAGGCAAGAGTCAGCGGGGGCGGAAGAGACCAAGGTGATGCCAAATGACAGGGGGAGGGTCTGTATCTCGGAATCTCAGGTCACTCGCCACAGGCCTGTGGGGTCAGTCAACGGCAGCAAATGCAGAGAACAGTTGCCACGTTCTCAGCATTTTGTTTTCTTCTTTCTTTTCTCAGGCTGAACCTCAGCACTTAGAGGATTACCACCGCCCTCCCGGTAGAAGGCCAGAGACTTATGACTAAGGTAAGGGTGACGTCCCCTTCTTAGGTCTTGGATCTGAAACAAAGGGCCTCTGAAAGATTCTGCCTCGGCTTCCAGGACCACCAGGGGTGAAGATACAGAGGACCCCGTAAGCTCACAGCACAGGGCAGATTCTCACGGTGGCTTGGCGGGCTGCAGGCAGATTCACCGGGACGAGCCTACCTTACTCATTACTGGATTTTACAACCGGGATGTCTCAGGAGTCTGTTAGAGGCCTGCGTTCGCTTCTCAAACCAGAAGCAGACGGGCGACCTCACTTTAAGACAGAAGTTTAAATTCTCGTAATGGAGATAAGAGGCTTATCTTTTTTGTAGACGGTGCCTGAGTGTATCTGTGTGTTGAAACCTCGTGTTCTCAACGAGCGGTGGCTCCAAGTCAGCCGGGTTCCGAGCTCTTATCGGCCTCCTGTGTGCACCTAGCCACACACCATGAGAAGAGAAAGGCTCCTTGATCTGTTGTAGCACGGCGGCAGTTTTGATGAAGACAGTGAAAAGCCACATGGTGAGGCCTTAACCCACTGCCCACATGTGGATGCTACTCGCAACTAACATCGTTTTGCTCTTTCTTCAGCCTCGTTGCCCCCACGACTTTGCTTAGGGCCTCTGCTTGTTGGCGTGTGTGTTCACCCTGTGTGTTACCCGGCACACACACACACACACACACACACACACACGCACACGCACGCGCACACACATATACGCAACTGAAGCATCAGCACCTATATTCCAATAAGTATGAGAGTTCTTTATACACTGTGGTGCCATTTGCTTTTCTTACACTTTCTACTGCAGCTTGGAGAGCTTCCCATGCTAACGTACACAGATTAAATCCTTTTTTTAATTTTTTTAAATGTTTATTTATTTTTAAGACAGAGACGGAGACAGAGCATGAGCAGGGGTGGGACAGAGAGAGAGGGAGACACAGAATGGGAAGCAGGCTCCAGGCTCCGAGCTGTCAGCACGGAGCTCAGTGTGGGGCTCGAACCCATGAGCTGCGAGATCGTGATCTAAGCCAAAGTCAGATGCCCAACCCACTGAGCCTCCCCCCCCCACCTTTTTTTTTAATGTTATTAAAAAATGTTTCAACATTTTTAAATGTTATCAAAAAATTAATGAAACATACATAATGTTTGAAAAATTCAGAGACCAGGGCACCTGGGTGGCTCGGTCAGTTGAGCATCTGACTCTTGATTTCAGCTCGGGTCAGGATCTCACAGTTCGTGAGTTCAAGCCCCATGTAGGGCTCCAGCCCAGAGCCTGCTTGGGATTCTCTATCTCTCTCTCTCTCTGTCTCAAAATAATCAAATAAACATTTAAAAAAAAAAATCAGAGACCATAAAAGGGAATGAAGTGAAAACTGTTCCCCTCTAATTTCAAGTCTCTGGTCTCCCTCCTGGTCTCTTTGCCCAGGCACAGCCTTAGGTAAGGTTGTTAAATGGACCTAATACACACGTAAATATATCTATGAGAAGACAGAAGACAAAAGATGTCTTCAGGTTACTTGCTGCACTCCCATGCACAGATGCCATCTTTCTCTCCATCCCATTGAGTCCGTGCCGGTCTAGTCGTTGCTTCGACCAATTGCATATGGCGGAAGACCGCCAAACACTGCTCTGGGCTGAGGCTTGTGAGGGAACCAGCTGCTTTCTCTCCCCAGAGATGAGCTTTAATATGCCTTACTACCTCGACACTGACACGCTGTGAGATCCATTCCAATCACAGCACACTCCAAATGCGGTGTTCGGGAATGATGGGATTCTCCACACCGGGCTCCATAGAGTGTATTCTCCAATCCAATTGTTTTCATTCCTATTTCTTTAACTGTGGCAAGCGTGGAAGCATATTTTTGCAGATTTCACAGGATTTTTTGTGTGTTTATGCCTCTGTGACCTCTCAGCCACGCATTTTGCCCTTCATATTGTTAATTTTCTATTGAAGTATTAGGCTTTTCTACGTTGAGAAATTCATTCCTTTTGTGCTCTGAATGAATGTTTAATGTGTATATGATCAAATACATCCATCTTTCTGTGATGGTCATAGTTAATAAGATTTTTTTTTTACTCTAATATTAGTTTATTCACATTTTCTTTCACCTATTTTATATTTTGATTTCTTACGCTCAATATTTGGGGTAACTTTAATGTACATTGCAATAAAAGTGATCGTAGAGATCGAGTTGTAATCTTCTCCAGGTGTCTATTTTTCCCTAATTATTTAAATGTAGTCTTTATATGTTACATTCTCATGTCCATTTAGATTGTTTTTTCTTCCCTCTTTTGATTCACGCACAAATTCTTAGCTTTGGTTTATTTTCCTTTTAATTACTTCAAATACGAAATAATAAAATCATTTGGTATCTACGGATGCCATTGATGAATTTGAGTTTAAAATTTAATAAAAAGATTCTAGCAAGCTTCACACCAATTCCCAATGGTCATCAAATTATCATATTATAAAATTATCCTTCAAAAAATGTAGAGAAGTTTTTTTTTTTGAAGTTCACATTCCCTGAAGAACAAAAAAAACAATGGTTATTTTCTAAAAAAAAATAATAATAATTTAACGTTTATTTTTGGGAAAGAGAGAGAGAGAGAGCTAGTTGGGGAGGGACAGAGAGAGAGGGAGACACAGAATGGGAGGCAGGCTCTAGGCTCTGACCTGTCAGCACAGAGCCTGATGCAGGGCTGGAACCCACAAACTGTGAGATCATGACCTGAGCCGAAGTCGGACACTTAACCGACTGAGCCACCCAGGTGCCCCTGTTTTCACTTAATGCTTGCTAGCATAGAAACACAATAGTATGTTTTTCTTATTTCTGGAATTAACAAAATTAATTATAAATTCTCTACATATGGGTCATGCAAAATGAAAGGTTCATTTATTTGAGCAGCCATGGGCCAATTTTCTCTGGAAAAAATAAAAGTAGCTTGTAAAATATAAAGTTACTTGAAATTACCAGGGAAAGCAGTATTCACAGTTTAGCTGCTTTGTATTATAGTTCTTATTTTCCTCTGCTTTATATTATAGTTCATTTTAAAATAGAAGTTCTTCCTTCCCTTGTGAACGGTGAGTTAAGTTATCAAACATAGAAAAATAACTAATCTATCTTAAAATCTCCTCGGTGCTGATCACAGTGCATAAAATATAATGTGTGTTAAAGAAATGTCAGATCAATATATGAAAGCATGGATCCAATGTCCTGTCTTCTTATTTGAAACTTCATTAAGCTCCCAAAGTCAAAGAGAAAGCTTGCGATGATAAAAATAAACAAACGAAACAAAGCTTTTGAGATAACCATACTGAAATTGTAGGCAATGCTGTTTGTCATTGGATCTAATGCTGTTTGTCATTGGCTAATGAAATAGCAAAAGGTAATGATGTAGGAATTCATTAATCAGTAATGTATTATTAGTATATTGTATGTCTGTTTTTTTTTCTATCTATCTGCATATCTTTTAATTAATTTAATCATTGATAATGTATCCATAAGCTCTTTGTACCCATGCTGTGTGTCAGATTCTGGAGATCGGACGAAGACCAGAGGGTCATAGAGACTTTAACAGGTTTTTTTATTCAGGACATCGAATAAAGATTTACTAAAATATGTGCGATCATCAAGGCATGTGTCCAGTGTAAGGAGAAAAAGATAGGATGTACACAAGCGTTTGGGAACCATGTGCCCAAAGAGGGGTTCTTGAAACCTGGTTCCTGAAATGGTGCAGGAAGTGCGCCCCAGATGGAGGGAACCCTGGGTAACCGGTACTGTGGATAAGCTAAAGAAACAAACAAAACATCACTGTTGTCTGGGGAACGAGTCTCCTGGATTTAGGATTAATAACTATGTGTTTCGTGCATCACTGATAAAACTTGACATACAGTTTCTCTCTCTCTCTCTCTCTCTCTCTCTCTATATATATATATATATATTTTTTTTTTTTTTTTTTTGCTTTTTTTTCTGGCATAGATAAGTTCAGAGACCTTTCTAGTTCTGGTTCTGCACCGCCCTGTGTATTAAGGCATCCACAAAGGAGCAGCTCAGCTTTGCTATTCATCAGTGTGAGATGTGAACTTCCTATTGAAAAGAGGAGGGAAGGACTTCTTTAAAAAGCAGTACCACTTTATCTTACAAGGTAAAAAATAACCATATAATAACAACGCAAACGCATGACTGTTGACAATGTAAGTGCCATGTAACCATGGAGCAATTATCTACTTCTCTCCCTTTTTAAAACAAAGACCAAGCTGAAAATCTAAGAGCTGCAAGTTGCATGATGATTATTCTGTTCATTACTTGGTAACTGGAAGTATAATTATCAAGTAATCTGCATGAACATAATTACGTATTTACATCGTCTTTGCCGTGTAATTATAGAGGAGTTTAGTGATTATACAGTACACTCCTTGAAAAAGAAAGTGATACCAAAAAACAACCCCCAAAAAAATCTGTGTGAAGTAGTCATCTCAAGCAGAAAGAATTAAACATGAGGATGATTTTCCTTAGAAAAGTCCTAAATCATGACATAAGTGAAAACAATAAAAATTAGATCAATTTCCGATCATGAACACCAACCAGAGTCCATCTCATGAATTATGGAAGCCTGCTCAGACCGTCAAACCATTTGGTGCATGAAGCGCTCAAGGAAAATAGTCGAATCTGCTTTCTTTCAAAGTGAAGGGTTTTTTTTTATATTTATTAGTCTAATCATCTTTATCTCGTCTTCGTTCTCCCACCATTAAAATCACAAGTATCTCTATTAAATTCTGAGATGTTTGATGAGTCAATAGAGAAAAAGGAGCAAGAATAAAGTTGAATAGTGGTGCTCACTTAACAAAGTTCTGAGGCTTTCTCTCACTACAAAAAAAAAAGTATTAAGTACTTTATTTTTTAAGATCTTTATTTTTTAAGATGTTTAATATGGATGGTTTCAAAAAAGATGTCCTGGAATTTTTAAGCACTTTGGTAACTGCATCCTTGCGATTAAAATCTCTCCATTGTCTGATAATGGACCACAATACGTTTGCTTTCTGTTTTCAAGGGGTGTTCAGGCCACCCTCGGTGATTGGATGGCATATCCTGCTCGGTGACAATTACCACTTAACAAAGTCATTGTCTGAAACCATTTGCATAAAACAACAGTTCAGTCAGAAGTGAACCCAGGGGGTGTCTGGGTGGCTCAGTTGGTTGAGCGACCGACTTCGGCTCAGGTTATGATCTCACGGTCCACGAGTTTGAGCCCCGCGTCGGGCTGTGTGCTAACAGCTCAGAGTCTGGAGCCTGCTTCGGATTCTGTGTCTCCCCCTCTCTCTACCCCTCCCCTGCTCACGCTCTGTGTCTCTCTGCCTCTCAATAATAAATAAAAATGTTAAATTTACAAAAAAAAAAAAGAAAAGAGCTGAATCCAAAGTGACTTCTTGACTCTCACCATGTGTGGGTAGGAACCTGTAATCTGCGAGATACACACACAAAGCCAACACAATTTGCAGTGTGTGATCATTTCATATTTGTCACTGTCCTCTAAATGCATAGATTCTCCCAGAAGTTACACAGGCTCGTGTTTGAGTCTAACAAGCCTGGCAGGTTGACTCTTTCAGTTCTCTAAATGCTATTTAATATCTCCACGGAGTGATTTGCTGCTATTTTTTGTAGTTAAAGCAACATCTGAAGGTTGGCAACTGGCAGTAAGAACGCAATTTAAACATGGGGCTTTTGTCCCCCCCAAAGAGTGAATGGGAGACATTACATCGGCAGCCACCCTTGCTGAAGATGTACAAATTAGTGTTCACATTTTTGGTGGAAAAAAACAAAAAACGAAAACCAAACCACATCGGTCTTTAAAGAATTTCTCTTCCTAGATTAACAGTGTAACAGATAGTCAAGACCCATCCCCAGAGTTTCTGTCAAATGCTTGTTTCTTCTGCAGGGGCACCACCTTCTTCCCAGGGCGCAGTCTTGAGAGAGCACAGAAGACTTTCAAAAAGGTAACGAGATGTTTCCTGACTCCTCTGCTCCCTGCCGCCTAATCCAGAGACCCAGTTACTCCACAAGCCAAGGAAGATGGGAGCGGCGCCTCCCTGAGAGCCAGCCCTGCGTCTCACAAACACACACATTGAAATAATTTACTTGTCGACACCCATGGGCGTCGTCTCCTTACCGGGGATTTGCCCATGAATCACACCATCTCAGCTCCCTAGAAACACTTCTGCACAGCCCCGTGTCCTTGAAACAGTCGGTTGGGCAACTGACTCTTGATTTCAGCTTAGGTCATGATCTCAGGGCTCGTGAGTTCCAGCCCTGCGTTGGACTCTACCCTAACAGCACGAAGCCTGCTTGGGATTCTCTCCTCCTTCTCTCTGCTCCCTCCACCCCGCTCTCTCTCTCTCTCTCTCTCTCTCTCTTTCTCTCTCTTTCTCTCAAAAGAAATAAGTAAACATTTTTGAAAAAGGAAAAAAAAGAAAGAAAAAGCAAATGAGTGCCATGTGGGTTTCTTTCTCTGCAACGGCGTATGAATGCAATAGATTCTCGGACAATGAAGTGTTGTGTCCTGGTGGAGACAGGTTTCTATTTCCTTGTTAGTTTTCTACTCACTACACTTGACCATGGTGGCTGAAAACTACCACGCAATTCTGAACAGTTTATGAGTTGTGTGTATATAGGTCTAGATTTTTGAGAAACTCGATGTAAGTTTTCCAAAACTCAAATGATAAAAGTTTAGGTTTATTTAAATAATTGCATTGGGAATTTTTGAAATCATCACTTATCATTTCTGTTTTATTTAACGGATAATATTTAATTTTTAGGAACTATCGCTTTTAAAAATATTAATAATTGAAGTGGTTTGTATTTTGAAATATTTATATCTTAATCAAAATACACTCAGATTTTGAACATTCTGAGTGCAATTACATGTTTTAGTTTTTTAGGGCACTACTCTCAAAAGAACAAAAACTTTGTGAAAGTCTTTATTATATTAACAATTAATGGGGTCCCTGGGTAGCTCAGTCAGTTGAGCGACACACTCTTGATTACAGCTCAGGTCATGATCCCAGAGTCCTGGGATTGAGACCCGTTCCCACCCTGCACTGGGCATGAAGCCTGCTTGAGATTCTCTCTCTATCTGCCCCTCTCCCCCGGCGCACACACGTGAACACTCTCACTCTCTAAAATAAAAAATAAATTAAAAAAACAATTAGTGGGGCGCCTGGGTGGCTCAGTCAATTAAGCGGCCAACTTCAGCTCAGGTCATGATCTCGCCGTTCGTGAGTTCGAGTCCCGCATCGGGCTCTGTGCCGTCCGCTCAGAGACTGGAGCCTGCTTTGGATTCTGTGTCTCCCTCTCTCTCTGCCCCTCCCTTGCTTACTCTCTGTCTCTCGCTCTCTCTCAAAAATAAATAAACATGAAAACAAAAAACTTTTTAGAAACCGATTAGTGATTTTCATTAATTTAAAGCAAGAACAATTTTATGGAATACGTAATAAACTTATGAATGACGTATGCCTTCCTTCTATACTCATCACACTTCACCAGAACATCTTCCATGGAGCACCCAGGTGTGTAATAATCCTGAAGTTCAGTCACATTTTGCTACCGTTTAGTCATATAAAAACCACAACTTTGGACATGTTTTTTTCAGTTTAGACATTATGAAGGTATATTTGTCAAGACAGCACTATAAAACATCTTTTCTTTAACATCTTGCTGAGTCGATTTACCACTTTAAATTTCAGACATGTACGTGGGCTTCCATTTTTTTCCTCTTTTTGGTCTTGTCATAACATTCAGGGAAGGGGTGTGGGGCAGCTCTCCCTCTGTTCAGGACGGGATGGTTTGAAGGGAAGCAAATACTGCTCCCATCTCAGCCACTACCCCCTTCGGCAATCCACCAACGGCCGCCAGTAGAATACAGGGCAGGAAATTGTATACAGGGAACAAACTGCGTTCAAATCAACAGAATGGAGAGAAAAGAAGCATAAATGAGAGAAGAGAAAATTGCAAGCAAATTAAGAATGACACATCAGATTAAAAATCCTTGTAGAAGGATGGGGCACCTGGGTGGTTCAGTCAGTTGAGCGACCGACTTCGGCTCAGGTCATGATCTCACACTTTGTGAGTTGGAGCCCCACGTCGGGCTCTGTGCCGACAGCTCAGAGCCCAGAGCCTGCTTCAGATTCCGTGTCTCCCTCTCTCTCTGCCCCTCCCCCGTTCATGCTCTGTCTCTCTCTGTCTCAAAAATAAATAAACATTAAAAAAATTTTTTTTTAATTAAAAAAAACATCCTTGTAAGAGGGACACCTGGGTGGCTCAGCTGGTTAAGTGTCAAACTCTTGATTTTCATGCAAGTCATGATCTCAGGGCACATGAGTTCAAGCCCCACATTGGGCTCTGTGCTGACAGCATGGAGCCTGTTTGGGATTCTCTCTCTTGCCCTTTCTCTCTGCCCCTCCCCGCCTCTCTTGCTCTCTCTTTCTCTTTCTCTTTCTATTTCTCTCAGAATAAATAAACTTAAAAAAAATTAATAATAATCCTTGTAAGAGAGAGTGAAGAGTAGAATTCACACAGGAGAAAATTAAGTCAGTGTCATGAAAGACAAACTCGAAAAGATGCCCTGGGATGAAGAAGAAAATGACAGAGATGAAAACCACTGGAGAGTGGAAAACAGCCATGTGAGGGCAGGGACAGAGCTATAATGCAGAGATAATTAGTGTTCCAGATTTTTTTTTTAATGAAAAGGAAAGGACAATCAAGAGGAAAAATTCCTTGTGCTGAAAAGATCTGTGAAAACAGTGTGAACGGATCTACTGCATTGCAAGCAAAAGAACAAGAAAAAGTTCATCACATCTAACTACATCCTGGTCAAAATAATAATGATGGTAATAATGATGACAAAGAGGGGAAAATAATTCCTAAAAGCATCGGGCAGAGTTGGGAGAAAAGAAACAAGTATTCGAGGGATCTTGGACTTCCTACAACAAACGCCCAGGATGAGAGCTGGAGTTCTCTGGGGGAACAGGTTGAGTTGTCTTTGGCCAAGATGTCTTTCGTGGAAGGAATCAGCAGAGACATTTCAGATCCATAAAGGGCTCTTTAAAAAGCATCACTATACGCCCTTGTATAAAAATCAAACTGTGTGAGAGACCACCAACATTAAAAGCTCACCAGTTAAGTAATGGAGGCATAACAGAGCCTGTCTCCCCCGTACAGTGGTTCAGGAAATGGGAATGAATCTTGTAGGCTGGTTTTAATTCTTGAGGCTGATACTAGCTGAGGCTTTTAATTTCTATAAATCTAGTTTCCCATCTCTAAAATGGGGATAGTTATATCTCCAGCAAATATCTGTGAGGCCTTAATGTATGTAAAATATGTATTGTGCAGCCTCTCAGAGAGTGTTCAGTAAATGCTCAATGGCATTGTTCTTGGCACCATATATGCATAATATTTAAGACTAACATCGAGTGAAATGCCCTTTGAAGGAGCTACTGACTTTATGCCAATCTCTTCTATGCCCTATGTATGGACACTAATGGCCACCTTGAAAAATATCTTTTTGCTCCTAAAAAGTACACTTGGATGATCCCCTCTCACATGAACATTAGACACAGGTCTGTAGATTTTGTGTATTATGTATGTATCATCGTATAAGTATAGGTGAAGGAATCGTAGCCGACCTCCCATTAACTAGTCAATATCTACATCAGTTGGTGACAAAACTAACCACTGAGGGAGAGGTGGATCACCACTTTATGAAATGAACCCAGGGTCATCCCAATGCCTTGTCTTTGATAACTGAAGTCTGTGTGACTGTTAAGGTAGACCAGAGTGACCCGCGTCAGGATCCCCTCTCATTGGCAGAGAACGACAATGAAAGCATGGAATGAAATCCCCATGTTTGTCTATGTTGGTGGTTCAGATTCAACAGAAAAGCTAAGTGTTGAGTGATTATCTGTGAGGCCCTACCAAAGGGTACCACCTGGCCAGTGCGATTACCAGACTGACAATGATTTCCCTACAATGATGGACAAGAGTGCCTTGGGGGACAGGCTGAAAGAACCCTCTGTCTTGGAAGAAAGAAATGGTAGTCACTAACATCTGGAAACGAGACTGGCCCCTATATCTGGGAATCTCAGCACAGAGAAGACATTGGGAGCTCAAGAGAGTAGCTGGAAAAAAAAGAACAATTGACCACATGTGTCCCTAGAGCTGATGAATCAAGTCATGCTAGTTAAAAGTGGTTTGTGAAGTTAAGAAATCAATGATAAGTATCATAAGGGTTCATGTGTCCCCACCATCCCTAGTTCTTCCAGAGAAGGGCCATAGCTCATTTTCTGAGTCTAATAAAATCAAAATTACGCAGTCCCCACAATTTAATTCCACCTGACTTCTTGCCAAGACTTATCAAGCATTTTCCAGGGTGTCCCTCTTCTAGCCTTTTAAAAATGTTTTGAGCATAACATCCATTTAAGAAACATTATCATGCAGTTTTCTAACATATGTCCAAATACAGCATATCAATATACTAACACTACTGAGTCATGTATATTTTACTGATGTTCAGAGTTCATGGAGAAAATTCTTCTTGTCTACAATGAATTGCCTGTATTTTGAGTCTTTTCTGATATTTTGTCACAACTCAGTTACATCCATTACCAACCCGGAAAACCTCCCGCCAGGCTCTTTGTTACCCATTAAATGTCTAGTCAAAAGAACTCTCAAATCCATTAAAAATAACATTAGACCTACAACAACCGAAATATAGGGCTTTTTTCAGGTTCAGAAACAGAATTTCTGAGAAAATCAATTACTAGAATTTTCATGTTCTTCTGGGATGGAAAATGTAAGGATAAACCAATCCTGAATGAAATTGCTAAAAAAGGCAAAATGTCTTCAAGTTTTTTCCATTTTCAGGCACTCGGTGTTTCCACATCATCTAGTCTTCCTCCATTGCAAAAGAGAAGGAGCTGGTAACCTTATTCATACCAAGATGTTGTGAATTGACATTTATGTAATCTCAGGATTGAACTAGGTGTCAGAGGCCATCCAGAGACCATCAAAGACTATATTCTACCTAATATTAGCGATCTACTCTTCAACGCCCTTGAGAAGTAAATATTGCTTTCCCTTCCAAGAATCACCTCACTCCCCTTTCCATTGCTGGGCAAGGTCTCTCAAAAAGCTTTCACCTCCTTTGGGTAAAAGTTGCCTCCTTCAACCGGAACCTGTTGCCCACCTTTTGACCCCACAGACTATGTCCGGCCTCCTGTCTGGCTCTCCACGTATTTGCAGAAAGCTATTGTATGCTTAAGTGGCTCTTTCACTGACTTAACCTTTGTAATTTCAACTTTTCCTCTACGTCATGGTTCCAGACAACTACCATCTCACTCACTCTTATTTGGATGTTCCTTAGTTTGTAAACATTCTTATCCAACTACGACACTCAGGAAAGCTTCACTCTGATAATAATTTCAGGAAAGGTGTCATGGTATTTAGAAAGAGCCCAGACATTGAAACCATACAGACTCCTGGCTATAAATCCAGCTCTTGTACCTACCAACTGTGTGACCTTGAACAAGTGGTGTAACCTCTCTGTTTTCTCATCTGGAAAAGAGTAATTATACAACCTGATAAAATTATAGTAAAGACTAAAGAAAATCAAAGTGGTGTCAAAGTGGGGCACCTGGGTGGCTCAGTCAGTTGAGCGTCCAACTCTTGATTTTGGCTCAGGTCATGATCCCAGGGCCATGAGATCAAGCCCCGCGTTGCACTCTGCACTGAGCTTGGAGCCTGTTTTGGATTCTTTGTCTCTTTCCCTCTGCGTCTCTCTCTCTCTCTCTCTCTCTCCCCCCTCCTTTCTCTTCCTCTCTCTCTCTCTGTCTCCAAAAAAATAAAAAAAAAGCAGAATCAAAACAGACTAGTAAACCCCTAAATAATGATGTCTATCATTATTACATATCACTATTAAAGGCTAAAAATGATGACATCAAAACATTATTAAGTTACCTTATATAAGGTGGCCATGTGAATATTCCAGAAGCAAGAAACCAAGTTTTTGTATCCCCCCAAGAGTGACTTCTCTGTTTTTAGCATTCTTTCTCCTGGCTGTAATTCAAAGGTCCAGATTAGTCCATTGTTTTTTTGCTAAATGATACTTTATATATTTCAAGTATTTCAACTTTGGGAATTGAGCAGTAAAGTTTTCCAAAATCCCAAAGCAGTACTTGGGTTTTCTGATTTTATGTGAAATAAATGATCTCCCAGGTCATAAATTCTCTGTATCATCAACTAGTTCTGCTCACGGGTGCTATGGGAGAGATTTGCGTTACTGCTGACACTAAATCTACACCAAACACCTCTCACTCTTGCTATAGAAATTACCATGAAAATGGCACAATTTAGCAGTTCCACTTCCAAGTGTTCGAGGGCAGGGCTAATGTCCAGAGAAAGAATCAGAAAGAGAGACAAAGGCACAGTCCCATTCAATTTGCTTATGCACTGGAAATTAAGAGGCGTACTCGTACCCACATGGCTCCTGCACAGCTCCCCTCTATGAGACCATGATCTCAAATGACATAGAAATAGAGACAATTGAATTTTTAAACACAAACTACTCTGGAATGCAAATGGATCTCATTTCAAACTTTATGGGCGAAATTCTGACCTTACCAGCCTCTTCTTTGTCTAACTGCCCCCATCTTGAGACCTGCTGGTTTGGAGTTCTGGGAGAACACGGAAGGTCAAGGAGGCATCCTAAAATTGCAAAATGGAGAGAACTAATCCAGCACATGAAAGAAAGATAGGTTGGAAGGGGCTGGAATGGACGGTCCCTCAGTGGGGACGATCAGAATCATCTCCCGGGCTCAATTTCCATTTCCGGGGGAAGCAGAGTTGCCTACTTCCATGTGACTCCAAGGCTTCCAAAATGATACACAAACACTACTTTAACCCCTCCCTTTCTATACTGTGGCCCACAGTAAAAATGCTTAACAAATCTCAAAATGCTTTGAGAACTTATTTCAAGATAGGACTTAGAACCACAACTGCAGAACTTCTCTGGACTTCAGGAAGGATCTCAGGCAGAAGAACAGAAAGTGACAGTGAGGAGAGTGACCAAGAAACCGGTCCCTGAGAGGTGATGTTCTCACCAATAATTCATGTGTGGTCGGTACACTAGAGTGTCCAGAGCACTTCTCCATCTGTCATTTCATTGGAGGCTCACAAAGTACAATGGACACAGCCTGGGAGGCATTTTCATGAATAAAATAACGGAGCCATCACCGGGGTCAGACAGGGGTTCCTTTTGTGCGAAAGCAGGGAGGCAAAGTGCCTGGGAAGGCTTCACAGAGAAAGCACCCAGAAGCAAAGGTGCATGTTCGAGAAGCTCCAAGTGACCTCCAAGAGCATCAGTGATAACCCAGGCTCTGCCATGAGACCCTCGCGTTGAAGCCTTGTATCAGCCTCCTATTGGCCATGTGTCCCAGGGACTTGTTGATATGATGCCGGTCAAACCAGGACCTAATCCATAGATTTGTCACAAGAGTTAAATGAGTTCATGTGTGTAAATCTACTCTTCAGTACTCTGCTAAATGATTTTCTCTTGGCGGTATGGAAGCTCTGTCTTGCTTCTAGATCGTTCACGCACCTTCCTGGAAATGTAGATCTGTGTGGGTTGCCAACTATTGACATGTAATGCTCTATGAATTCCAGCATAACTAGCAGCCCTTCACTCTCCTGACCTCTCTGAACTCCAGCTTTCACACCACCCAGCCCTACTGACCAGGACCACTCACTCTCTCCGCTGTGGGCTGTACTCTGCCCCAGCTCTGGGACCTTATAAGAAGATGCCGAAATACAGAGAGGAAAATATCTGAAGACAGACGTGTAGAGAGAAGGCACCACGTGGCTCAAGAGGCAGATAGGAGTGACACAGCCACAAGAAATGCCAAAGATTGCCTGCAACACCAGAAACTAGGAGAAGGAGCAGGGTCCATCCATACCTTGATTTTGGAATTCCAGCTTCCAGAACTGTCCGGCTTAAATTTAGGTCATCTGAAGCCACCCAGTTGATGGTACTTTGTCATGGCAGCTCTTGGAAGGTAAAACAGTGGCATGAGTTTAATTTGTTGTTTCTAGCCACTCACAGGAATTTGTTTCCTGCTCTGCACCAGAAACCCAGAGGGACTCTCCAGGCACTGACCGTCCAGCTTCTTGCCTGATCGTGGCACGCACCTTGCCCATGGCTATGTCCAGAACGCCCACTCTGCCACTCTCCAGGGTCCTTCCTGGAGCCAACATCTGCCATGACTACTGCCTCCGCCTCTCATGTACTGTATGAAGAGTGTGCTCAGCCTGCCTGACTGGACTTCCTTTTATTCCCTGCAGCTGGCAGCCCCCTAGAATTAGCCCATCCCCTGGAACACGTCCCTCAGTCAGGGCCCCTCCCAACCAGGCCTTTCCAAACACCCATGTTGCTCTGAGCTCCCAACCTGCCACTTCTTCCTAACATCAAACAGTGTCCTCTGATTTATTTAACATCCCATTTAAGACTCAGGTTGCAAATAAATTCAGAGCCACAGGCTGGGCATAGAGAACCAGCCCCCTCCTTCACTCTGGAGAACCAGAACCCCCATGAGGCCTCATGTGCAGCATTTTTATGAGTGACTGAACGAGATTCACATGTCTCTTAACCTGGGATAAGACTTAATTGGTTGGTTTAAAAATTATTTATGCCCTTCATGCATGCATTTTGAGCAGATTAGAAAACACCAGTACATATCAAATTATTTTTTTCAAAAGAAGTCATTAAACACTATGAGGAAATATATGCAGGGTAGGAGAAATGTTAATGTATGAGGGTAATTGCTCACTGCTTCCCTTCCCAATCGCCCTGTAATAGCTTCTTATATTTGCTTTATTTTTATCAATAGAGATGGCCGGGAAAATTTTCACCACATCACCCATTTACCAAATGTTTCCAGGTATTCTCTAAAAATAGCCCAATTGAATTTCCAAGAGTAGGATTGTTGAGTCATATGGTTTGTGCATGTTTAATTTTGTTAAATACTGACAAATGCTTTCTTAAAAATGTAAGATAATTCACAATCCCACCGCCGGATAGCATGAACGTCTACAGCCTTTGCCGATACAATGAGTGAAAATTAGTATGTTGTAGGTGGTCTTTTGTTTTCATATTTGTTTTTATGCGTTTTGTTTGTATATTTCATTGCATTTCCCTGACTACTAATGATGTGAACGTCTCCATACATGTATTAGTCATTGGCCTTTCTTCTGCTGTAACAAGTCTTATTTTGCCTTCTTCCTATATATATGTTAATCATTTGTCTCTTTCTTATTTATTTGCTTATTTTACCCTACAAAAGCAAAGAACCTTGTCATCATTTTATACGAATCAGTTGGCTCATTCCAGCGTTGTTGCTAACGGTTGCAAACTGAAAACAACCCAAGAACCATCACTAGAATTTTATTGTTTAAATTATGATGTGTACTTCTGGAACACTATTTGGGCACTTAAAGATTAAGATAGACCTATACATACTCAGAAGGAATCTGTGATAAAATTATTCGGGAAAAATAATAAATTTCAGAATATCATACCCATAATGTTTTGTAAAACAAACAAAAAACAAAAACAAACCTTTGGACATGCTCGTACATAATTTATAACCGAAAGATGGAAAAGTACACAACAATTGTTTCCCACAAAAGGTTAACACTGGAAAAGGGGATGTGGAGGTTGTTTTATTTTATACCTAGGACATCTCGTGCAGTTGCTAAAATAGCATATATTATTTTGTAATTCAAATGACTGAAATACATTTCAGAGTATAACAGTAAAATATAGAATTGTGGAGGTTTTAGTATAAGTTTTGTGTGATTGTGTGATACTATTTAAGCAAAAGAAAAAAATTATGTATAGATCAAAAATAGTGTATTTTCAGGGCACCTGGATGGCTCAGTCCGTTCAGTGTCCGACTTTGGCTCAGGTCACGTTTTTGTGACTCATGAGTTCAAGCTCCGCATTGGCCTCCCTGCTGACCCCACTTCAAATCCTCTGTCCCCCTTTTTTTCTCTGCGCCTCCCCCAACATGCACACTCTCTCAAAAATAAATTTTAAAAAATAGTGTGTTTTCAAATATACTGATTTTTTTTTCCACCAGAAAAGGAAACCTCCTTTCATTGACAATGGGTTATTTATGGGAAAATATGAGAAAGCTAGTTCTACAAGATCAGCAAGTTTAAAACATTCAAATATCTTTTTAAGAAAGTAAGAATCATGGGACGCCTGGGGGGCTCAGTCGGTTGAGCGTCTGACTTCGGCTCAGGTCATGATCTCACAGCTCTGTGGGTTTGAACCCCGCGTCGGGCTCTGTGCTGATGGCTTGGAGCCTGCTTCGGATTCTGTGTCTCCCTCTCTCTCTGCCCCTAACCCACTTGCATTCTGTCTCTGTCTCTCTCAAAAATAAATAAACATTAAAAAAAATTAAAAAAAGAAAAAGAAAGTAGGAATCAAGTATTGACCCCTAACAGACATTGATAATCTAGCATTATGGCATTGGGACACTATAGAAACTTAAAAATATATAGAGGTTTACCAGGGAGCTAAAGTCCAATGGGAAAGTCAAACACTACTGGCAAATGAAATCAAGAGATTTTATTTTTTAAGAGATTCAAATGATCAGTATGATAGAGTCAGACAGTCCAAAGAGCCTGAAGGTCATTCATACAAGTTTCAGTCTTCAAACTGCATGCTTTACCTCCCTTAAGTTTCTAGATGGCACCAGTTTGGTATAGAATCTTCCATGTTCAACATCAATATTGTCTTGCTGATGATCTGAATATGAGATCAATCTTACCTGATCTTGTAGGCTTAAGCATCATCACCCACTACGTGTCCCGTCTAGACATCTCTCTCTCTTTCCCCCCTCTTCTCTCTCATCTCCTTCTCTCTTTCTCTAGCCCCAGTTTCCACTATCTACCTACTGCAGACTGCTCCCCTGTCCCACCGACACCATCGCCTCAAAACCTGAACCCTCTGTAACCTCTGCCAGACCTGCTCCCCCTGTGGCATTCTGCCTTGTGAATGGAACAATATAGCCCTGCGCTACTACTTGGTTGTTTCTTTCATTTTGGAGAACAAGTTAGGGTGTTTCATTATATCACCTGTGTAACAGACATAAAGAAATCTATGAAAACGTACAACGAAATGTAACGCGAAATGGTGACTTGCGGTGCATTCACAGCTACACTCTGGTTCATTGAATATCCTTGCACCCGGGTGCACAAGTCAGACCTGGAGGGTGGACACCTTGTTTTACTTGCCCAGTCCCTGCCTCGCTTCAGGTCTCGGCTTAGACGTGACTTCCTTCTGCGACCCGTACGGCAGGCTGCGTGCTCCCCAAGTGCCCCGTAGTCAGCTCGCATCGGGTCTTTCCTCTTGGAGCACGTACTTGGAATTCCCACTAACCCATGGTTTCCTCCTTGAAGAAAAAAAGGGGCTCGGTCTTGTTCACTATTGGATGTCTATTTCAAGACATAGCAGGGGCTCCAGAAAAGTTGGTGGCATTGAATGGAAATTTCCCAAAATATTCAATTTTTGACGTCCTTTATACACGGAGGTGAAGCTTATGCCCCATGATTGGTAAGACACATGCTTTGCGATGACACATTTATGACACCACGGCTTTGTTCAGGTTTCAATTCTGTGGCTGCAGAATAGGACAAAGATATCTGTTCCTCCTGCGCCTGGGACTATTACCCCAGCTCTCCCAGCACATGGAAGATAATAGCACCATTGAGTACTTGTATAGTTACATTTTACGAAGTCCTTTCAGATCCGCCAAACTAATTTTTTTTCGTGCCCTACTCCCCCAAGTGTTCATCCTCCTTCATGCATCCTATAGCAGTGTTCTTGTTTCTTGGACACTCCCGTGTCAGAAACATGATGCAGAATGCAGCCAAGCTGGGCTGACCCATCCGAATAACGGTCACAGTCCAGCGTGGCCTTTTCAATCTGCCCTGGCCAGCGGGGCTGCTGGTCTACCGATCGAAGCCTGCACCTCTCCCGGGAGTCTCGGCTCCCACGAGTCTCAGCTCCCACGGATCTGCCACTGCAGCAAGCCAGCGCTCAGGCGACTCTGGGCAACTGCAGCTCGTCTTCCTCTGGGGTCATTTCTTTCCTCCTCGTGTACCTCCCGTCTTTGCCTTAGACTCTCTCATTCACCGTCCTCTGCTGCTCAAACAATTCTCCAAAACCATAAATACGGCCACGTCACAGTCAGCTGTGATCCCCTTCAGTCGTCCAGCCCGCCACACTGCTTCCCCCCGGCAAGAAGTGCTTGGGCTGGTCCAGCATCTCTTTTTCCAAGTTCATCTGGTGCCATCTGCCTCACAGGATCCCTGACCTTGTGCCCCACACTTCAGCCCCATCAGGCCACAAATAGTTTCGGAGCACATTGGGCTGCTTTCTGCTTTAACCCATGTTTAAAGCCTTTTCTCCATTTGAAACCACTGTCCAGCCAGTCACCATGGAGAACTCCTATTCATCCCGCAGAAACCTCCCACTTGGTAAAAACCTCTCTTCTCTCAAGAAAAACTGATCATCCCCTTTGGAACCACTATTATGTGTTATCTTCCCTTGTCACGTCGTGGGGTACTCATGTGGGTCTACATCTGTCACTCCTTGCCATCTAACAGATGCTAGAGGACAATTCTGGATTTTACGTTTCTTTGTATCCCTACACCCGGCACACCACAGGTGTGTTTATTAAATGAATGATGAATGAAAAACTCAATCATCAGAAGCAGCCGAGACTCAAAACTGTTAGAATTTTTTCCAGCCACGTTATAAATGCACCAAGACTGATTCTAGACATTGGCTCAAAGTTTTCACTTGGCTTTGATTAAGGCCAGAGGCACAGTGGTGGGGCCATCCAAAGAAAAATCCTAATGGTCATTAATCTCCCTGAAAAATCCTAATTTTTCCTGCCAGTTGTTTTACTAAGTCTTATGACTATGCACCCGTCTAGCCCATTAAAAATCATAAAGACCCTTACAAACTGAATACTGCTCCAAATTGTCCTACAGCACTGAAGTTACCACATAAGAGGCCAGGAAAAGTCTACCATTAAACAGAGGAAGACAGGAGCCCAGGGAAAATTAGAAAATGAGACCAAGAGTTGATCTGAAGAAAAGATACATGGGTCTCAGAGTTCAAGGTGCCTTCTTAAAATAAAAGTAAATAAATAAATAATATCAAAGCACAAAATAAACCCGCCCCCATGCAGTGCTCCATTAGCTACCTTTGCTGATGCATTTGTTTTTGATAACATTGGCACCGATTGCAAAGTTAATATGTACGTACCTGGGAATTTTGCGTGGCGGGAGAAAGGGGAATGTAAGTTTCTAGCTGTATGCTTCAGCTGACACAGTTTTACAGAAATTACACTTCATGGGGAGGAAAAGCCCTTGATGGCGCCCCCATGTATTGGACAGTATCACGGTTCTGACATGACTTGTCCACAGGAAAGAGACAAGTACACACCTTGAAACTTGCTATCTGTCCACAATCTCGGAGTCTAACATTCTTCAGCAACTCATTTGGTTTAATAAACTACGGCAACTTATTCAAACTTCTAAGAAGCTGCCAAGTAAAATGAGATGATTTGACTGGAATAACATGTTCTAACTGCTCTGCAATTTAAGAGAGGTGTTATTCTACTTTTCACTGGACCCAATGCATTCCACAGGGTTTGCCCCAATTGTCTTTAATAGTGTGACCATAAAACTTACACAACGTTTGCTCTTTTAGAGTTCTGTTTCATTTAATGGGACAGTATGCAGTCAAAAATTTGTTTCATCTGGTTAGTTTATCTGGATGTTTCTACCTTTTTGTATCAGAATATATTAATCACTATCAACACATTTTACTACACAAACATGGGAGATTTCCTATGAGTTCATTACAACAAAATTCGGTTGCCATCAAACTGTTTTTAATTGTATAGTTATTTCTGTTACCTATTAAAAGGGGAGAGAGATGGCCAGGGCTAGGCTATCAAGGCTTTTCAAATATTTTCGTACTTTTAATGGGTTTCTATCTCAGTGGGAAACAATTCTATCGCAATTCAATTTTTTAATACAATGGACTCAAAAGAATAGCATATTTGATTGAAATCTAGGAACAAACCCAACTGTAATAGAAAACTACTCCCTAAACATGATCTAGAGGCATATCAATATCTTTGCCAGTGACAGTCACCCAGGCAAGGTGCCAGTTCCCTTGTACGCGTAAGCTCCACCATGACCCACAATTCATTACAAAGAAATTTTGTAGATCTTATATTTTCTGAGATGCCAGATTGTGGAATCCTAAAAAAAGATTTGTCTCAGGAGAAAAGAAAGACAAAACAAGATCTCATTTCTTAACTCATTTTGCATGAGTAGATTCAACAAATGAGAATTATTTAGACGGAAATAACTACTGGTCTTTTAGAAGCCTAAAACTTAAGTAATTAGAAGAGAAAGTTAAACTATATTTCCCTTTGTATATTTATTTTTCTGATGTACTTTGAAAAAAAAACAAATTTTGTTTGTTTTTTCCCGTCTATAATCAGTTGTTAATGAATATGATGGATAAAACACGTTATGGAGAAGAATTCCATGATAATATATATTTAAAGTTGAAAAAGTCTCAATCTCTCAATATCAAGAATGTGATAGAATAATCCCTAACCTACAAAGCACCATTTCACGTACAAGGACTCCTATTTTTTCCATATGCTTTGGATCAATAATATGAAACAATCTAATAAACCTTTAATAAAGAAACTTTTTTTAGAGATCAGACTTGTGGTTACTAGAGATGGGGTTTGGAGGGAGGAAGAAGTGAAGGAAGGTGGTCAAAAGGTGCAAACTTCCGATTATAAGATAAGCAAGTATTAGGGAAGCCATTTCCAACATGGTGCCTGTAGTGAAGCCTGCTGTGTGGTATCCAGGTGAGGAGTTAAGAAGGCAGATCCTGAGATTTCTCAGCACAAGGAGAACATTTCTTTCCTTTATTCTTTTCTTCTTTCTTTCCTTTTTATTGTGCTGGTGAGAAGACAGATACAGTATTAGCTGAGCCTACCGTGGTCTTTATTTCACCACAGATGCAAATCAGACCATCCGCTGTATGTCTCTCACTTACACAGTGATGTATGTCAATGAGTTGTCAAGAAAACTGGGGAGGGCGGAGGGGGAGAAAAATGACTAAATATCAGAAAGGAAAAAAAAAAATTTAACTAAATGCTTGTCATAGGACTAAAATGTGAAATAAATTAACTCACACCTGTTGTTTTTTGGGGTTTTTTTCCTGCCTGGAGATTTATAATAAATATGAAAATGTAAATAAGTTGCACAGTAGGATTTTATTTAGGTCCTTTTGAAGCCTCATACGTAGTGAAGCAAAGATTTTAAATCAATAAACCAAAATATAGACTTCAATTAAACCCTAACATTCCCATCCAGGCAACACTTAGCTTATAATTAAGGATTTAAAACCTGTTAAAAAGGAACTTTTATTTGCTGCAGCATTCATGAGAAACATACACTATTCCCTGTAGGTAGAGCTCTATTGATGTGAAAGTTTTGCTGATGTTACTCCCTGTATTGGATAAGTTTATGCAAAAAATAAAACAAAGGAGCAAAACTGATATTCTAGCATGTTGGAGTTTTGGGTTTACACGTCTCTTTAGGTCTGTAAAACTAACCGAAATTAGAATCCAATCAGAGAAAGCTTTTCAAGGGAAATTTAGCACAAGATTTTTAAATGGCCCAAGTCATAAGACACTTGGTCAATTTTCTTTCCTTTATTTCCTTCCTTCCTTCCTTCCTTCCTTCCTTCCTTCCTTCCTCCCTCCCTCCTTCCCTCCTTTCCTCCCTCTCTTCCTTCCTTCCTTCCTTCCTTCTTTTCTTCTCTTTTCTTTTCTTCTCTTTTCTTTTCTTTCTTTCCGTCACTCCACTTACGTTTTAACTAAGATAAAAGAAAAACAATACCTACCCAAGAATCAGAGAAAATGGGACTTGAACTGTGCTGGGAAAGCAGGATAGTGGGGGTAAAAATGGGAGTTTGGGTAGAAGTTGAATTGAACAGAGCAAAATTTTTAGGCCTCTAACTTGTAAATCAGAATTAGGTTCTTCCTTCTATATGAACACAAAATAAGAGATACCTAGATTTAAGTGGTGTGAGATGAGAAGACACTGGAGCTGTAAAACTATGAGAGGCCCTCGATGGAAATTGTTCATGTCCAGTGGAAAATAAGGAAGTACACCCCTTATTTTTAACAAGTTGCCTACATTGTAAGGGAAGCTGCCTGAGGATACAGGAAGAACTCTGAAAACGTACCAGTGTGTATTAATTAACCAATAAGGAAAAAAGTACGCAAAGTTCATCGATTAGTCTGCATTGTGAAAGATGAACACATCTAGACATCAACCGACTGGAAGTTCAGGGCCGTATCTACACAAAGACGTGATCAGTGCACCAGGCGTAACAAGGTGGAAACTACCCCAAAACTATTTATAAAATGAAGGCCCCAAAACTATATCCCCAGCTACCTCGACCACAAAGAGAAATGTAACCACTCGGGATCAGTTTGTAACCCTGAGTATACAGCACCTATCAGTGGGAGCAGAGGGCAGGTGAGAATAAAAACATGGCAGTCCCACAAGAGAACGAGCCCCCTGGGAAACAGACATCTGGCTAAAATGGTTCCTATTTTCTTCTATAATTGAATTCAGTATGTAAATGAAGTAATTTAATTCAACAATGTACAGGAGCTAGCAAAACGAGAGCCTGTTGGTGAAATGTTATGTGCAAGAATTTAGTAGAATATTAAGCAGAATTACTAGGTAAGTGGCTAAATATACCCTTTTAGTAAATTATGCGTATGTTTAGATATTGTCTAATAAAAGTATAAAATATCCTAGGGAGTATCCTATAATTTTTTTCAAGTTTTTTAATTTACTTTGAGAAAGTGAGAGAGAGAGTGGGGGAGGGGCAGAGGGAGAGGGAGAGAGAGAGAATCGCAAGCAGTTTCCACATGGTCAGCACAGAGCGAGCCATGGGGCTCGACCTCACGAACCGTGAGAAATCAAGAGTTGGACACCTAAGTGACTGAGCCACCCAGGCGCCCCTATCCTATCCTGTACTCTTAATCAGAATAAGGAATTTCAAGTACATGGTTTGGACCCCATCTTTCCCTTCCTTTGGTCTTTTTTTTTTTTTTTTAATTCTCCTTTGGCATAAGATGCGTCTATTCTCCAATACAAAGAAAACTTGCTTTTTCGTTCACGGTGTGTGTCAGTTCTTCACATTAAATATAAATCTATTAGAATGGGAAATATGCAATCTGAATAGCATTCTTCTCATCTACACATTACTTGCAAATTTAAAACTATATGCTATTGTAATACGACACACGACAGTATTTAGTATGCTTGCCAAGTACTTTTAAAGTCCTTAGAGTAAAAACCATTTTACTTAGCACAAAAAATTTGCAGTAGAGTCTACATAATTATAATTATTCATGCAAAATATTTCACCCAGCTTTCACACAAAAACAAAGTGATTAAAATACCGCCATTGTGCAGGGAAAAGGAAAAATATGCTTCTGGGTTTAGTGGTTTGGTCAAGAGTGGAGTGGATCTAAATCCCAGACCTAAAAATGAAAATACTGCTGTGATTTAGTGAAAGTGAAACTTTGAATTGTATCAGATTGAGGAGCTTTAAAAGTTAAGACTCGTTTTCCCTAAAGAGCAGTATCTGAGAAATCCCCGTCACCGCCTTCTCCCCTCCCACCCCTACTCCCCCAAGAGGAGAGCTTGACGTTCATCATAACTCACTTCCCACTCAAGATGCTCTTGAATGCAACGCTTGCGGGGGTCCTACCGAATCTATCGGCAGGTGCATTTAGAAGAGCTTGGTTTCTAGCCAGTAATAGGCCATCAGGCATTCTTCAACCCAGACCAGACCCACCCCCCGCCAGGGGATTGATATGAATGCATCGAGGCTTACTCCACACCAGTGGTTCCCCAAGTGAGACCTCTGGGCCCGCAGAAGCAGCAGCACCTGGGAACTTCTGATAAATGCAGATTCTCAGTTCCCACCCCAGCCCTACTGAATCAAAACTTCTGGAGGTGGAGCCCAGCCCATAGGCGGCCTACCTCTATAGCCTGTGTTTTAACACACCCTCCATGTGACTCTGTCGGGCAGAAATTTGAGACCTGCTGCCCCACATCGTGTAACCACCTGCTATAGAAGGCACCTTCGATTTGGTTAAGAAATATGACATAGTGTCAAGGTGTTGCTAGCTGTTCAAGGTCTCTTCCTTTCTTCATGGGAAATAATTAGTGTAATGGTATTAGTTTGCCCAAACGCAGCCCAGCTGGCGTACTCATGTTCCTTGTGACCCGACTTTGCCTTTCATTTTTCTTTCTCATCCAGAAAAGAGGCCTTTTCAAGGTCAGGTGCCATTTACCATTTTCTCACCATTCCCCAGTCCCGGAAGCCAGCCTTGAGAAAGCTCCCAGAGATGTGTGGGTGGGTGGGTGAGTGGTTGAATTTAGCCTATCTTTCTCTCTAGGGAAGAAAAAAAATGGCCTTAGGTTATCTTCCTTTGAAGACACAAGGAACATGAGGGCCTGACATCAGCTTACCTCCAGAGTCTCTTACCCATGACTCTCCAGACCCATCTGTCCCTTGACTATGGCAAAGTCACTCCCCCAAGACGCTTTGCATTCACTATTGCTTTGCATGGAGCATTCTGGAACCCCAACGTGGCAGGACCACTTCCTTCTGGTCCTTTAGACCTCAGTTTCAAACTCCCCTTCTCAGGGGAAACATCCCAGACCACACAGCCAACCCAGCCCTAGTCATTCGTGGTCCATCATCTCATTCTGTTGGCTTTATTTTTTGTCCTCCGGAAATATTCTCTTTCTCTTTATTTCTTTATTTGCTTGGGCTCTCCAGGCATAAATGCAAACTCATGAGAGCAGAAACCTTGTCCCTCTTGGTCACTGTAGTACCCCCAACAGTAGGCACCGAATTGTGGACACTCTCCAAATATCCATTCAGTGAACAAATGAATATATTGGCCAGGTGCTAAGAACAACTGGAATAAGGGGGTGAAATACACTTCTAGTCTCTCCCCTTTTCCCACTCTGTTCCTTTGCTCTGTTTCCCAATCGTTTCTTTCACATCATGTCGGCATGCCTCATTTCTCTGGTCCCCCCAGAAAGCGTGACACCCATGCTTTAGAAGTTGTACCCGCTTCCATGTCAGCCTGCTGGAGAAAGGGTCTGTTCACATTCCCACCCCAAAAATTTCCGGGAAAGCTCTCCACCTGCCCCAACTCTGCCAGGTTCTGAGCCATAGTGGGCCAGCACGTAGCACTGGGTGAGGGCTATGCGTTTCACAGCCCAAACTTGGGGGCTTCAAATCTCAACCCTGCTACCCAGAACCTGTAGGATCTGGGACAAGATTCTCTCCCTACGTATGCCTCGGTTCTTCCCTTATAAAATGAGGACAATACAAGGCCATCGTGAGGATGAAGAACTCCCCACGGCACCTAGCACATAGGAAGCGTTCAGCCTGTGTTAATTGTGTTCTTTTCACTGATCCTGAATGAGTTCATGTGGCTTCCAAAACAGCCTGACGATTCAAAGGAAGCGCTAACACTACCAAGTGCCCTCAAACAGAATGGTTACAGGCACATACGAACAAGCCATCTGCAAACGGACGCTGTCGAAAGAAACGCTAGACACCCTTCCGTCCTTCCGGATACATTTCCACACATTAGGAGACATACTGTCATCCTGACATCAAAATGGCAATCACTTGGACACGAGAGTGTGGTTTGTATATAAGAGAGGGAGGATGTTTTCCTAGGAGTGGACAGACATGTGATCCCATGTGACCGGCCTGCCTGCTTGTTCTCCCTCTCACAGCAAGCACAAATGCCCTCAGCCAAAGGGCTCTCTTCTCCTCACCCCTCCTCACCCACAGACTGGGCCATCCACTGTGAAAACAAAGTCTGTGAAAGTGGCTCCAGACAGAAAGGTCCAGAGACACCCTTGAAAAGCCTGTTTCTCTGGTTGCTACATGAAGGTGGCCCAGAGAGAGAGGAGAAGGAGAAACACGGGGACAAGGGGAGGTGGTCGGGTGGCCCTGAAGCTGGCAGGGAGCAGTACCTCAGGAAGCTCCGGCTGGAACGTGGGAGCAGACGCCCTCCAGAGCTATGTCCCTGCTTCCGTCTGGGACGCCCCAACCTCCCAACTCCCACAGAGACCCAAGGGGAAGCCCAGGAGGGAGTGACATTTTTCAGTGCCACAGGGACACCCCCACTCCACACACAGGTGCACATCTCACTGCCAAGTACTTGCGTTGGCCTTCGGTCCACCGGACGCTTAGACACCCCGGGGGGCTAAGGATGACCTTTCACCTCACCAAAGTGTGTCTAAACAAGCAGCTTGTGACTCTCACATATGCACCTGCCACATGAACTTAAGGGCACCCATGGCAACCAAGCTAATGAGCTTGGGTATTCAGAGGGAAAAGCCTTGGTAGAAATCACAATCTGTGAACGAGGGTGTAGCTGGAAGAAAAAACTCAAATGTTTATAGTTGACAGCTCATATTGAGTTATTTGTAGCTACACCAGCTCTCTGTAAAATCTACTTTCATTCACACGTTCGCCGCTATGAGAAGAAAAAAAAAAATCACCCCAAGACCGCTTAAAAAGAAACAAACAAAAACACTTCTATTTTTCTGTGGTCTTTTCTCTCCCTTCGGTTGCCTAATTTATCAATCTTCACACTTCCTGTAATTTTCTGTTAATGCTTGCTGACTGGTTGCCTACTTTCACTTTTCTCTTACAATCAAAGCACAGATAGGAGTCCACATGTGAAATGGTTAAACACCACGGTTTTCTCACATCCGCTTAGAAAGTTACTGTTTAAAATAGTTTACATTCCTTCATTCTCAGCTATTTCAATCTATTTTTTCCTCTAGATCTTGAAATCCTCCAAAGCAACGTCAAATAATAAATATGTTCAGACCAAACGGAGAAGCTATGTGATTTTTAATTCAAGAATTCTTAATTATTATCCCAAATTTAAACATAGGTATATGAGTAATTCACACGTGAATGGTACATTATTCAGTAAGTTGCCCACTTTCTAAAGCAACAGGACTTTCTCATCAAGCGATAATAATTTGACAAAATAGTAAGTGACTCAAAACAAACACTATTAAATGATACAATTATCATTATATATTTTTAAGAAATAATCAAAATATCTACCTTTAGATAGGAATAAGTTCTCTGTCCCTGGAAATGCTCCAGCATTCAATGTCAGATTCAAAATGATATTTTTTAAATATTCCAGTGAGTGACCAGAAAGTCATTGGTCTCACGCTTCCAAAGCCATTGAGGACTAAAGATGGCCGACTTAACACAAACAGGTCCTACTTCATCTGCTGGCTTCGAACTCCTGAAATCACAGCTGCCCTTGTTGGCTCCTCACTTGAGCTCCCACAGGCCATTATTGGGATACTCAGTAGCTGCTATCTTGAGACGTTTTGCTTATTTGCGGTGTTTTACTAATATTCCCCACCACTTCTCGAGAGCATGGCTTCGCTTTCTGCCCTCTTCCAACTCCTCCTCCTCTGATACAGTTTAGGAGTGTTGCAAAGGAAAATTCCTGCTTAGGGGGGTGGCCTAAAATTGCCTTCAATGACCCTTTAAAAACTAAGATTTTTATGACCCTCTGACTGCATGAATAGGCAGGATTAAACCCATTCAACTGTGGGTGATATGAATAGACCGCGTTCTGGCCCCACTCCTCATAAAACTATAGAGACCCAAACAGGAATGTTCCCTGAAAAAGCATGGCCAAAGTCATTCGCTAAAGGATCAGCTGTACCTAGAAACCATAAAGAAAAGCCAGGCATCAAAATCGCATTTGTGGTGACTCCAGAGATTAACTCTGTCATCATTGTCCAGCAACAAAGGGAAAGGAAAAAAAAGACAAAACATGGCCGATATTCATCTTGTGTTATAGAGTCCTAAGGAAGAGGAGATTTATTTTATTTCTGTCGTGCCAATATTTCTACACGATTGAGATATTGGATTACCTCATTCTTGAAAACACACAAATGGCCACAAATGATGACAACATTCTCCAGTGCATATGTCGTACAAACATATATGAATAATCACAGAAATAATTTTAAAGTTGAGGGCGATTCCTGGTTGGTCCCACGGAAATAACATGTTGACGTTCACAACACTACTAAGAACCCGACATCCAACAGATAATTGGAATGCACAATAGAAATGCAGTAACTGTGTCATTAAAGAACACTTTTTTCCGTATAGTTTTATTTTCTTCCAGATTCTCCAGAGGTAGTTCTGTACCTCAACTTATGTTGTAAAAAAATACCAAAGTTGTCATGATACACACGAAAATAGTGAAGCGTCTGCCACCTAAGACTTCCTGATACGTTTTCCTGCATGTCACCATGTCTCTTCAATGAACAAAAACCCATGAGATTTTCTTTATCCAATTCCTGGATGTCTACAAAACTGGGCCGGGCTTGGGGGGAAGCCCTTACATCGTCCTGTCCCACAGACTGAAGTACAAGTTTTATCTTGAACTAAATTCCGCTCCGCCTTACTCCGAACGTTTTAAACAAATGTGCGAGGTTTATCCATGAATCCTCAACTGAAAACGTAAGGCAGAGTAATAATCAGTTCTCAGCAACCAACTCCTGAAACCGCTGTAGAGTTTATTTGTGTTGCTCTTATCCTGCTTACGTGGGATTGAATGTGTCAGCCCCTGCTTGCCTTCTAACCCAGAATGCTGAATAGCAGTTTCTGCTACAGTCAAATCAGCTTAGTGTAAAACTACCAACGGCCTCGGAATTGTGCACAACCCAACCTCTTTAGCCGTTAACAAAAATTGTCTTTCAAATAATCAGAGCCATGGACCAAGATAACACATTTGACTGTTTAGCAGAGAAGCAGCTGTCACAAGGAAGACTCAGGCTAGTCGGTAACACATGCTTTTCCTAACGGACACAACCTTCGTTAGAGAGGAATGAGTCGGGTGGGTGTAATTACCCACTTAGCTCCAACTCCCTTACAAAAATCACACATTATGGTTAAAATACAGACTCAGCTTGTGCAACTAAATATAGTCCACATTTTCTGTGATCAGCCAAGATATCATATTCTCAAGTGATCAGAAGTATTGGCAAACAAAGGATTTCATGGACTGGACACTTCTGTCCATTTCTGGCCCCAGAAATAGAATTTTCTAGAAAGTACTGTCCAAATACATATTCTTAAAGAAGCACCTATTATGAAGGAGCTTTGGTAAACACAATCAATTTTATTACAGGGGTTAGTTTTTTTGCCTGTAACAACACTAAAACAACTTTGATGGTGCTTCGAAAAGTGCAATAAACAAGTAATGGATTCATAAACACAAATCTTTTCTAATACCCTTTTTTATTATTTAGCAAGCACCCTTATGTTTTCTTCAAATCAATTTTCCTTCAAATATTTCAAAGAAAAAAAAAATCCTTCAAACCAGAAAACAACTCAGATGCTTTTGTTTCAAATAAGCTTGGCCACCAGGGAACCGTTACTTTATAGAGGGCTGTGGTCAAATAGAAATTCAAATGACCACACGACGCATTTCACGAGAGTCCGTAACAGTCAGATACACACGACCTTCCAAAGTTAGTTTATTTTGGATTATAGTGTGATTCCCCAAAGATCTGGATATTTAACAAGGACTTGCTACTGACTTAAATAACTTCACAAAAGATACTAAGTAGGTTCAGTATGCTACACGCACAAACACAGAGAGGTAAGCGTCATGGCCAACATTCCTATAAATGTGTGATTCATTTTAGCCTGATTAGCAACGGTTTTCAAAATGGCTCCATTAATCCTCACACAACCACCCCCCACCTCAACCCAGAACCAACAAAACCTTCAGCTTATTTAAGCTTGAAACTTGAGAAAATAATCTGGCACTCTATCGGAACCCCAAATGCAGCTGTAGATATCCCTCTGAGACCTTCACGGGGTTGGTAGACACCTCAGTAAGAGAGTTTTATTAGCATTTAATTTATTTAATTTTGAAGGGATTAGACTAGATGTTAGCCTAACTGACTGCCATCCACATTCCACGATCTCCAACCCAACCCCATGACTTCTCCCAAGAAAATGACCGTGTATTTTGAGAAAGGCTTTATATAGTCAGCTTGTTTTGTAGCCTCAGGTTTCCTGGGGGTGGGGGGGGGGGGGGGAGGTTGGAGAATGAACAATTTGAGGTTTCTCAGCTAACTGGTTACTTAAAAAGGAAGCAGTCATAAGCCAAAACCTCAGTGAATCATGTCGACCTGTTTAAAGACAAATCCATGCCTTAAATTCTCATTCCTAGCTGAAAAGAAATTATTATCCTCAATTTATTATGCAAGTTTATGTTCATTGCCATGCATCACGGGGGTTAGGTACTAAATTAGAATACATTGTAAAAAAAAAAAAAAAGCTCTTCAGGTCATAACTAAGCGTTTAAACAGCTTTTCTTGTTTTACTGGCATGGTAAGAAAAGCATTAACCCTTGCAATAAGGCCTTTGGGGTTCAATTTTTGGGGAAGCAAATCTCGCAGAACCCACATGGGCAGTATCTCACACACGAGCACACACACACACACACACACACACACACACAAACACACTAATCTTCACGAAAAACAGTTTTTACTGATTGCCTCCCATGTACCTGGTATTTTATGGACCCGTATGTAATGGACAACGATGTCTAATTTCCAGAGATTATTTCCAGCCAGAAAATTAATTATGAACCATGAAAGGGGGGAAAAAAATCATCCCTCCAAACAAAGAAAATTACCTGCTGGTTTCATACAAATCAGAGCTGGCATTTGAAGCACAGGATTCTGGCTTTTCTGTGCAGCATCCAGTGAAAGCTGGCATCTGATGACAGTGAGCACGTTGCCAATATCAGCTGCAAGCCAACCCTATCACTAGTCGGGCTGACGGTCCCGAAATAAAACAAAGACCAGATTACTGGCCTTGAAAATATCAAGAGGGAGGAACTGCTACTTAAGAGGCATTTAAATAATCTTCCTATGTTTCTTAACAAGATTACCCCTAAAGGTCCGTGAGAAACCCAACTCCTTCCCGCCCTGGGTTTTGTGCTCTCCTGCCTAGAAAGCTTCGTGTAGACCTATTCTTAGAGCACCTCTCCACCAAGGGTAGAGAGTGGGCCCCCACCAGCCTGGCTTGTCACTCTTAATGAGGATGTTGTCAGCCAGCCGAGACCCACGCTGGGAGACTGGGGTTCAATATGCGTCTCCTCTAAGCCAACAGTCGGAACGCGGCTGTGTTGGTACACTAGGGGCCACATGCACGTCCTTTTGATTGACCTGGCAGTTTCCTCCCATGAGTATGTGCATCCATCCAGCAAACCTATGAAGCAAAGGAGGGTAATCTTCCCCATTTAGAGTTGGAAGACAATGGGAGTGCAGGAGTCAGGCAATTTGCCTGCAAGCTCTTTCCACTGCTCGTTACTAGATCTCTACCCTGGATCTCGTCTTAGAGCCTTTTACCGCTCAAGTCTGTGAATGGGACCGAGTCACACGATATCCCAACGGCAAAGGTGAGAGGCGATCCTACAATCCAGTCACAGGTACCATCCAGGTGGATGACAAGCACCACTTTAGGGTACAAATGTCATCTGGAAGGCCCCTGGGATAGCACCCCATGGTGGTGCGTACCCACACCCCAGACCGTCTCCGTCCCCTTCACCCAGCCAACAGGAGCAGGCAGAGTACAGCTCCCTTCCAGTCTTGGCAACTCTATTAATTAGTGAGATAGATACAGATACAGCTAGATATAGATATATCCTTTTAAATGCCTACCATTCTACTACATGACTTCCCAGAAGGGATTTTCAATAACAGAGAATCGAGGCTGTTCATGTGAATAGGTGCATCGCCTCAAAGTGTCCTCTCCTACGAAAGAATTTAAGAGTTTCCTAACAAGTGCTATGGACCACCGTAAAGATTTGCCTTTAGGATGACACATAACCGTGAACCGTGAACCGCGAACCGCGAACCACGAACCACGACGAGAGAGTTCGGTTGACTCTACGTGTGCGGCCATGGCCCAGACAGTCTGCTGTTGAAAAGACCCCCAAAAGGAGAGGACATAGATTCTAAAAAGTGCAGAAACGTAGATGCACACTGCCGTGGGATATTGAATTTCTACGTTTAATGTTAATCCTCAATTGCTCAGAAACATTGTTTGTCTTTAATTATTATAATATTCTCATTCAATTAAAATATAGGTGTTGTAATTCAGACTTTTAATTAAGCGAATTAGCTTTTGACATTTTCTTGGAAAAAGATGTTCCCAGTGTGGCTTTTCCCCTTTCCTTGCAATTAAACATTCCTGAGCACTATTTAAATGCTTTGGGAAGGAAAATGCAATTTATAGCAATATGCCAACTTTTTCAGACGCTGACGAGGCCGCGGCCAAGCTCGGGCACCGTGCATTCTAGCGAGAGACGGAAACTTGCTTCGAATCCGAATGACCCTTTTACCACGATGGGTGCCATACCACAACTGTGCCCAGAGCACCTCCATTTCTCGATTCTCCAGACAAACGCTGCTGGTAACTCCTAGGACCGTGGTTTCGTTTACTGAAGCAGAGCAGATCCTTGCCAGCCTGAGTATGCCTTCAACTTTGCTTTCCTGTCTCAACTACAAATTTTCTGCTGCCACATTCCTGTTGCTTCTGTTACGTGAAGTTGCCAAAGGAAAAAGGTAACTCTGTGGTGGAACAAAGGCCTCCTGCTATTTGCCTAAAGTGCAGCTGAAGGAGCCTGGTGAACCAAGCGTTAACTGCAGGAGAAATACCACCTCTGCTGTATGTGTTCTAAGTCTCCTGATGTCACCCTGTTCCTAATAATTGGTCGGGGACAGACGAAGCCTGCCGTCAACTGCGGAGAGATCATTAGCAATATCTTCTTACCGCCCCTGTCATTGCAGTGTTTGCTTTATGATGAGGTTAATGAGTCTCTTCCTTCGAGCTCATCAAAAGTAAGCCTTTAGTTTTCGGGGAAAAAATAATAATAATAATAACGGTGCTGTATTTCTGGTGTGGTAAGTACCCACTCTGACATTCCTCTAATTAGGACGTTAGACTTTTGCAACACGTTCTGTCTGTCGCCTGGGTACAAAACCTTCCGCAGAATGAAGTCGGCCCGGGAAGGGGAGGTCTTGAGGAGCACCTCTGCCTCCTTCACTGAAGCACCCTTTCATTTGGGCAACGTGATACCATTCAGGAGCACGGAGACTTGATCTTCTATGACTCATAAAATATTTGCTCCTTCAAAAAGAACGAAGGAAACAAAACTCAAGCCGTCAGTGTATGCATGTATCTGTGGCTATTTGAAATCAAGTCCTTTGATATGCAATCCTGATCCTATCAGCAGGGAAAAGAGAAAAACATTTTAAAGAACACTTCTTAAAAAAAACACACACACACAAAGGTTCCACTTCATTTCATCAAACCTGAAAAATTCTAGAAGGGCATCTACTTATTCATCTTTGAAGTCACCTGCCCAAACAGTCTTAGCTGTGTATCTGTGTACCTGTTTGCTTTTTGTAATAAAACAATCCGAGCCTTACGAGGCTGTCAACTCTGCAGAGTAAGATCAGCTAACTAAAAGCTTTTGCTTTAGTTTTTCAACAATGCAATCGGGAAAAAAAAAAAAATGGAGAAGGAAGACGAGAACCAGAAATGACCTGGTATTCAGGCAACCTGAATGAATATGGGAAGAGAAAAGTATACTCTTGCAGCCATTGAGTAATGTCTGCGATCGTATCAATGTTCATAAATTAAGCAGGTCAGAACTGGTCAGTGATGGGCTGGCAAATTGGAGCGGCTGAAAAGAAATTGATGAAAAAAAGCAAATACCGTCCACTCATGTTTCTCGGTGGGTGGATTTTCCCACCCACGGGCCAGCACCACTGTCTGATCTTTTGGCGCTGTCCCGAAACACGGGCCACCTGGGCCTGCTCGGAAACCTCCCGTCGGCTCCCCCACCCCCACCCCGGGCCACACTGGTGACTTCCAGCAACTCAACACGGTGTCCCGTGGCCAGTCACTACAGTGAATCAGACAATGAAGAGAAATCCGTTCTCCTGATTCATCATCAAGGACGTGGCTCCCCAGTGTTGAGGTACGACACTTCTTTTTACAAATGCTATTGTTGGCGTATTTTGTGTCGAGCACTTTGCCAGAAACATATGTACGTATCAGCTCACTGAATCCTTGCAACACTATAGAGAAGAAACCATTATAATTTTCATTGAAAGGTGAAGACAGAAATTTCAAATGATTAAGGTCACATACATGGTGAATGAGAGAGGTAGGACTGGACCCATGCGCTCAAAGCGCTTTTGAGGAGGACGTCTACAGCTTTGGTCCATCCAGAAAGTCTTTATCCTTCCTTCCGGTGCTCCTACTTCCCTTGGGGAAACTGCCTCTTCCACCTTCTTTGTGGTAGAGCCAAGGGTCCCAGAGGTGGCTCGGGACCCAGGCTAGACCATTCAGATTCTCCTGGGCATTTGAATGTTGAGCAA